>NW_018480055.1:446726-536631 GCF_002113885.1 Mizuhopecten yessoensis | reverse complement strand
GTCATACATGTACTGCTGCAGCAGAGGTATTATCACTATAGGTCTACAGTGTCATACATGTACTGCTGCAGCAGAGGTATTATCACTAGGTCTACAGTGTCATACATGTACTGCTGCAGCAGAGGCATTATCACTTGGTCTACAGCGTCATACATGAACCTTTCAGCGGTCAACCAGTACAGAACAGTTTCTATTGTTACCATCAGGACACATTCTGATAACTCAAGAATACAAAACCGCTTGTAATTTTGTCAAATGTGTTGATTGAATAGTTCATTGAACTATCACAATACAAATATAACAAGAACAGTTTTTAAGCAAAAATTCACGTTGATTCGGAACAATAAATGTTTTTTAGCGGTAGAAATTGTATTGATTCAAAGTGCACATGTGACCGTTTATTTCATCATTATCGTAAAATCTTTGACAACATCCCTTCAACAAAATTAATATTAACATACTCACCTGAAAATGTATTCAGTCCAATCACATACCAGTAGAATAATACAATATCTGTAATTGATTTTCTGTTCCTAATTGATTTTTCTGTCCAACCGAGTACCCGCATGAATAAACAAACAGAGAAAGGAAATAATTTTTAAAAATCACAGATTATGTTACGGACATATTAAATATTTACAACTGTTGCTGACAAAATAGACACATATAAATGATATTTTTCATAATTTTCATAAAAATGGCACCGATGATGAAATTCTCTCAATGGTGATTGCTGCCTATTGGATAAAGACACGTTTTATCACGGAATGACACATGAAAGGCAATCGCAATAGATCACCCGAGTGACTCGGGTGACTGAATTAGTAATTATACATAGATATATTTTTAATAAACATATTTATTCAGTACAGTAACAGTGTTAATACATTTGATCTCTATCGACAAGAGATACATCCCACAGTCAAGCAATTAGTGATGGGATGATGATCAATTATAACCCTTTCACCCCTATGTAACTTAAGTAGACTCTACCATGCATTGATATGGATGAAGGGATAATAAAAAATCTGTAAGTTTGCCCTTTCCAATTCTGATTATCAATTACAAATTCTGTATTCAAAATAATAAGTTCATTATTAAAATCAAAGTGTCAGATGTATACAATGTAAAGTGTGTATTGAAAGTCATTTATACTTATGATTTTTATTGTCTGATTGTCAAAACCGCATAAAAGTTGCTTGAAATACACTCATTATAAAAGAACGAAACCTTATGATTAGTTTACAACTCTGTATACTGATGTAACAGTAGTGTTCTCACTGTATTAGGGTATTAAGTCCCACTAAATTATAAACTGATTATGCAACAAATCATCAATCAATTTACTACTTCCAATTACAAACTGATCTTGATGATGATTATACATTATAACTTTAAACTAATGCTCACTAAATTACAGCTTTACAAAAGATTGTTCTTGAAATATTTCGACACATTTGATACCAAAAAAAAATTGTGTGTAAAGTTAAGTGTTGATATGTTTATTTATAGTATTTTTTTTATATATTTTCAAATGGATTCAAAAGTGGTCAGCAAAGCAGCATATTTTAAACAAATAAAAACTTAAAAAAAAACACTTAAAGAACTGTTTATATTGAATTATTTCCACGGTATTATACTAAGGTGAAACATTTGTTTTCAAAAGACATTATTCACAGATCTGGCGTGTCACCTCGAGTTAAATCTTGTCAGTGATATTGATATGTGTTTCAGGTTCATTGATATGTACCTTACTGACCCTCTATGACCTCGGAACTGTCCTGATTTGACCTTTTAAGTATGAGGCTTGTAACCAATACCTCAAAAGGAACAATGGCCATACATGTCCTTGAAATGGGAAGGTACTTAATAGTGGAAACAACTTGTCGTAGATAAATCCCATACATAGTTATCGAAAATACATTTTATTTCTTTTTTGGTGGTAGTTTAGGTACAAATGGACCAGTGTCATACTAAATTGTCTTTGAATGAACAAGATAATATAATATTGAAATTGTGAAAATAACCAGGCTGTACTAAAATCCTGTCATTCTTACAGAATAAGGTATTTACAAAATTGAGTCCCTTTTGCCTAAGGATGCTCCAGACTAAATTAGGATAAAATCCCTTAATCCCTATGGCAGAGTATTATTAAGGTTTTACTTCTATTTCCCCTACTGGGCCCCGCCTCTCAGCCCCCAGGAGGGCCAGACCGCCCGTTTATACAAAATTGGTTCCCCTTTACCAAAGGATGCTCCACACCAAATATGGACCAAATCCTTTCATTCCTACAGAAAAAGAAGGATTTTAAAGAATAATTTGCTATGTTTCCCCTATTGGGCCGCGCCCCTCAGGCACCTGGGGGGCCAAACCCACGGTTTATACAAAATTGGTTCCCCTTCACCCAAGGATGCTTCAGACCAAATATGGAAAAAATCCTTTCATTCCTACAGAAGAAGAAGGATTTTAAAGAATTTGCTATATTCCCCCTATTGGCGCCCCTCAGCCCCCTGGGGGAACAGACCCACCATTTACACAAAATTAAGTCCCCTTGGCGCAAGGATGCCCCAGACTAAATTAGGTAGAAGAAGGATTTTAAAGGTTTTACCTCTATTTCTCCTATTGGGCCCCGCCACTCTGCCCCCACGGACGTTTCTTTGTTTATTTGACATCAAAAAGGTGAAGATATTTCACATTAATCATTTTATTTTCATATACTGTTTCTATGTTGTTTAAAATTTCAAAAAGTTTATCAGTTGAACTGAAAGGTGGGATAGAAAAACTGAAAACTCTATAAATGATCTAGAAAACTACTACTAGACTAGCACATTCTACTGAACTAGTATTCAACTTGAAAATCACATTCTACTGAACTAGTATCCAACTTGAAAACCACATTCTACTGAAATAGTATCCAACTTGAAAACCACATTCTACTGAACTAGTATTCAACTTGAAAACCACATTCTACTGAACTAGTATCCAACTTTAAAACCACATTCTACTGAAATAGTATCCAACTTGAAAACCACATTCTACTGAAATAGGATCCAACTTGAAAACCTCATTCTACTGAACTAGTATTCAACTTGAAAATCACATTCTACTGACCTAGTATCCAACTTGAAACCCACATTCTACTGAACTAGTATTAAACTTGAAAACTACATTCTACTGAACTAGTATTAAACTTGAAAACCTCATTCATGATTCTACTGAACTAGTATTCAACTTGAAAATCACATTCTACTGAACTAGTATCCAACTTGAAAACCACATTCTAATGAACTAGTATTAAACTTGAAAACCACATTCTACTGAACTAGTATCAAACTTGAAAACCACATTCTACTGAACTAGTATTCAACTTGAAGAAGGGTTATAACTCCAGTAAAAAGTTGAAAAAAGTGACATCCTTTCATACCGTTATATTGTTGTAACAGTGGACAAATAAATGTTAAAACAAAATTTGTTGAAACTGAGGAGGTAGGGTCTTTCTACTTGGCATAAGGCTCTTTATTGATACAATTGGGTACGAGGCTTCCATGACATACTAAAATACTCCTCAAGTTCTGGGTTGTCAAGACAGAACGGTATTCAACACACTTTTATAGAATATTGACAATATTTGCAACATGAGACGTAAGTATTTCTGATGATATTAAATGTTCAGATCATATCCCGTACACAACTTTAATTGTAAGTAACACGGTATGCTAACATTCTATCCGTATATCAGTCATTGTACTTTCAAGTGTTTTCCCTGAACAGGTCAAAGGACCCTTAACGCCTTTTTCAGTCATTATCAAAATACTCTTAATTTGATGTTTAAAAGGTCAGACACCTCGGAAGTAGAGATGTGTGTTTTACACTTACAACTTAATTCCTACCTAGTGAGTTCAGGCTGGATAATTTAACCTCTTATAAGTAACAAATGCCTAAAGGTCGGACACATTAAAACACTTGAAGACTATAAAACTCAGCTTAGCTAGCAGACAAGTTTTAGTTTCTTTTTACGGTGTACTCTAGGTAAAGATTTGTTTCATCTTTGTTGTACCTTCTAGTGATCACTGTTGGTGGCCCAGATCGTAGCACACAGGGGGCCTGAAATGGGATGAAACTGGAGTACCCAGAGAAAACCTGGTTCACATGCAAATCGATTGGGGGAATAGTGTTTGAGAAAGGGGTGTGTGTGTGTAACCCACTGTGCCATCCAACCACCCTACACCAGTTCTCAGCTAGGGGTTTGTTATCCTATTGTTCAACCCTTTCACCACTGTAGACCATAATGGACTCATCCATATCAATGCATGGTAGAGTCTACTCAAGTTACATAGGGGTGAAAGGGTTAACAGCCCCTTGAAAATTTGAGTCATTTAGGGCCAAACAACAATGTAAAAAATAGACATTCACAAAAAATGAAAACATGAAAACCAGAAACAAAAGGTTAAAATGGGTAAAAGATGTCAAAATATATCAATATAGCAAACAAATTGTTAATGAAATATATCATATCTTATTAAACAGATTAATTGAATGTAAATAATCATAGATTGATTGCACAGAAACTTTATCAAATAAACGTTTCATAGATAGTACATTGTAAAATCTGTCACGTTTTTGTTTGAAATCAGCGCATTCAATCATAAAGTGTTTGACTTTAAATGGTAGGGGTGTCACAATACGCCAAGAGTGTATCACAATATATTGCTATACAGAATAAATACATATTGTGATACGTATCCCAATATATTGTCAAAGGAAGGCTGTGCTCAATTTTATGATAAGTTGTTGTCAGTATGTAAGCAAACTTAATCATATACAATATGGATTACATAGATTCAAGATTTTTGTCAAACCAACCATCGATTACAAAATTTGAACTAATTCCCACCACTATTAAATGCATATTTTATGCTTATTGGCATATCTGTTTGAATTTGTAGTATTTGCAAAGTTAAAACACCAAGCAGATACATAAAAATATGCTTTTAAAAAATATTGAGATACAGCATTATTTCATCTCTATTTTGTGGTACGATACGATATACCTGTGTATTGTGATATACCTGTTTTCCTATATATTGTGACAGCCCTAGTAAATGGTTGATCACATGCATGACAATAAGGTTGGTCTTCCTTGTGTAAAATGTAGCTATGTGTGATGTAGGTATGGCCCATACGCAGTCGCGAGAGGACAACTTCCTCTCTGGGCCATACCTTCATCACACATAGCTACATTTTAGTACATTATACCTAGGTTGAACTGAAAACTTAAGACCATTAATTTTGCCTAATCGTTTAATAAAATTCGCTATTTAAGGTTTAAATCAGAGTAAGGCAGTTTAATATCTTTCGTATTGAGGTTAAGTGCTGCCTTAACAGTTCTATCTACTTTTCCATTTCCATTTATTCCGACATGACCGGGAATCCAAATCAAGACAAGTTGACAGAAAACTAACATTCTGTTAATACGAAGGGCTATATTTTGTACAAGATTGCTATTAAAGTTCCGGTTTTTAATACTTTGTAGTAGCGACAAAGAGTCGGAGCAGATAATAGGGTTTGTTTCTATAGGTTTGATAAGCATTTATTACCACAAAGATGGACATGGTGTTTTGATGAAGGCATACACAGAACGAGAAATCATTTATTGTCTGCAGTCTTGGACCAATTAATTATATCACTATGTTCTGAAATAAAAATGACTCATAAATCTTTTTTGAAAATAAAAAGCTGTAAAATTATGTAAGTATAGATATTAGCACAAAAAAAATAATGTAAATATAAAAACAAGATTTGGCAAAACTCCAATGTTAAATATGTTATTGCATCTAAATACCTGTTCATAATGGAAGCAGCAATTAAAAGGTGAAGACATATTTTTTTACATTTTTACAAGTAGAATTTACTATATTCATTACTAAGAGATGAACTTCTTTGCATAAATTACTTGCAAAGTTCTTTAAGAAGAAACTGTAACCTTTTAACTGTTTTCACATTCACTCTATTTATACCCTAGGGCTGAAATGAAAGCCTTAGCATAAATTATTTGCGACTTGTCATTATCAAGTTGACAAATTCAACAACAACAAATTAATTTTATTTTTTAATTTCAATGAACTGTTTAAACTATCAAGTCTCCACTGGTATACAAATCTAACTTTTTATACCCCTATAAATCATGACTTGGCTGAATGTGAATGATACTTCCTTCATTCGGTTTGAAATGTGCAAAGTTTTATCATCTTACATTCCCATGATTTACAGTCAAAGAAAAAAAAAAAAACTGATTTGTGGCATTTAATAAGGATTGTTTCTAGCACATTATTATCTACACCAGCCTCGCTTTGGTAACAAATGACACTGACATATATTTTCTAGCTCCATAAACAAATTTTTAAATCAAACAACCATATATGTCAAGTTTTAAACAATTTACCTGATTGCCTAATGCTAGCTAGCCTTCATGGCTGACACTAAAGATATTTGAAATCCGGCCCACAAAAAAACAGAAAGAAAACATGTCACTGCTAAGTGTGATGAGATAGGAAGATAAGATAAAGCTGTACAGTGCACGCAGCCTGAATAACCGCAGTGTAAATAATGACACCGAGGAGGCCGCAACAGAGCAAATGTTAAAATCAGTGTCACACTAAATCTTGATGGGATAATAAACTTAGTGTACATGCCATGACTAATGGTGTTTATTTCCTCAACATTGAATGAAACTCGTTTTTGAATTTGACAAGGGGGGATAACCCTATTTTGATTTTTTAATCAACCAAGAGAATTAAATTTGGTTTTTATACAACTAACCATTTTCTATGTTGTCAAATCTAAATGATAATCATTGCTCCTTGACATTTGTTTTGAAATGTTTACAAATAATTCTATGATTGAAATTTTGAAGAAATCTGGCCCGACACAGGAATGTATGTCAGCGTGCCTTAATTTAAAAAAAATGTTATCCATAAATTTAAAAACAAAAAAAATCATAGCATCTGTATTGCATATTGGTGTTCTATCCAAATCCTCATGCTACAGAAAGTAGCCAAAAACAAGAAGCAGCTTTGGCGATAAAATCTCTAGATCCAATGAGACACAGTGCCTGCAAAAAGAATTAACAGACCTGCATTTATATTGAGACTTAAGGTTATATGGTACCTTACTTTATATTGAGACTTAAGGTTATATGGTACCTTACTTTATATTGAGACTTGAGGTTATATGGTACCTTACTTTATATTGAGTCTTAAGGTTATAGGGTACCTTACTTTTATATTGAGACTTAAGGTTATATGGTACCTTACTTTATATTGAGACTTAAGGTTATATGGTACCTTACTTTATATTGAGACTTAAGGTTATAGGGTACCTTACTTTATATTGAAACTTGAGGTTATATGGTACCTTACTTTATATTGAGACTTGAGGTTATATGCTACCTTACTTTATATTGAGACTTTCGGTAAAGTCAGGTGTCAGTAAAGTCAGGTTACACTGTATGTTCAGATGTCCTAAAAATTCGGGCAGCAGTTAAGTCAGGTGTCAGTTAAGTCAGGTTTCAATGAATATTATAGGATGATTTAATATCAAGTGTCATTAACGCCAGGTTTTACCCATAATCTTGTCAGGTTTTACCATAATCATGTCAGGTTTTACCATAACCATGTCAGGTTTTACCATAAACATGGGCTTATCAAGATATATATAATCTTTACTTAAAAACAATTAAAGAAATGTCCTGATCCTCCATTTAGTCATTAAATCCCCATTTTGTACCTGTTGTCACCTCATTAGGCACACCTGTAGATATCTCTGATTATTTAAATGATCTTAAATCGTCTACCAAATCAATTAGTAAACAAAAAAGAAGTTTAGGTACATGTTTGTTGTAACGTGTGAGTCAGGCCGTGGAACAGTGGACCACATGATCAGGACATGTACTCCTGCTGCGTGTGGCGAGACCACAACAACCCTGGTCACGAGTCTCCTGATCCCCAGCTTCGTAATGATTTGGCAAAAAACTACAATCAAAGTAAATAAGAAATCCCAGTAAAACTTAACCCAGTAAAACCAATTGGTTTACCTAGATCTCTATCTTCTCTGATAATTGGACAATATAATCAAAGCATTGCACAAACGTGTGAAAATGAAATTCCCGACAAAGCTATCGGTCGTAAATCTCAGCCACTCGTTTTAAATATAAACAGCGATTGTTTCTCCAATCTAAGTGAGAATTCACCTAAAACCATCGAATTAACTCCTAACAAGATGGTTTTGATATTTATTGCTTTTTATTCCACAAGGATTAACATACATTCCACCAAGACGCGGGATAAAGCCAACCGTATACAGGAATCAGATGAACTCACGCAAATTACGATTATTTACACTTGTTTGGCATCGAGTGTATTGTGAAAAAAGCAGGAAAGTTTGAGATCTAATCAGACCCGCATTATAATACAAACATGACAAATTAAACACAGTGTTTGTCATACTGGGTGTGTTTTGTGATCAGGTAACTGCCTATCTGACTTTTACATACTGTACAATCTCTGATTCCATTCACAATCTTCACATGTCACAGGTACCGCGATTGTTTTACCTGTCAAAATGTTATGAACCTGCCTGTATTGTCGGCTTTGTGTGCAAGCTTTTTGCCTCGTTACACCCGCCCATCAAACCATAAAACATCTATTGATACCTTCCTTGCTTTTGATTTATTACGATAAACATTTGACCATTGTGCCTGCGCTTGGCAGTTTTTAGCCTGCCTCATGTTACCACGTTTGGGAGTCGTCGCTTGATGGTTGTATTCACGTCCAGGGTCAACACTGACAAGCATTGCGATTTGGGAAGTAATTACTAAATGTCTACACTGTCGTTGATTTCGGTAGTATTTTGTCGTGTGACAACATAATTACAAGGTAGGTAAGTGTTCTCCGTGTGTTATCATCGTGTAAGTGACGATATTGTAATTCTGTAGCGGTCGTGGTGATAGGACTTTATACGTACTAAATCCCTCACATATTATCTCTCACCGTCATACTCACTGTTGTATTTATGTTTTCAATATCCTTTGTCCCCCGTGATTAAATACCTGAGTGCGGATATTTTATTAATAACTACCTGTTGAGATAGATACTCGCGACAGTCCACCCGGGG
This sequence comes from Mizuhopecten yessoensis, assembly GCF_002113885.1. NCBI lineage: Eukaryota > Metazoa > Mollusca > Bivalvia > Pectinida > Pectinidae > Mizuhopecten > Mizuhopecten yessoensis. The sequence continues at coordinate 527,460 of NW_018480055.1, read as the reverse complement.
ATCAATACAAGCAGTCCGGCATGGAACTCGTACACTATACCAAGACTTCTATAACTTTATATACCGTAGTTAAATTTAAATCAGAGTTTTAAAAATATTTAAGATTACATGTGGGTGGCTTTATGACACGTGGATCAATGTTTGTGTAAAGGTGTGCGCCTGTCCTGGATGTCAGGCTTAAGACAGGTGAGTTTGTTTTTATTACGTACGGGTAACATTTTCATCAGTGGAGTACGAGTAACACTAGCTAAAATACCTATGTGACGTACTTAATTGAAACAATATATTATTTAACTGTTGGTTTGTGTGTTGACATTGACCTGTTTCTGCGCTCATAGGGAAAAAACAAGGATGGTCTTGTAACGTGTTGTCTTACCTAATACAGGTAAACAGTCTTAATTTCATACATGTAAATAGTTTTACATGCATACAGGGTTTGCTTGTAAATAGCTTAACAGTCTTATATCTAAACAACAACGTAATATGTTCCGCTGTACACAAAATGTCAGATAAAAAATGTCCCGACTATAGTAACAAGGTTCCATTGTACACAAAATCCAAAGTGTCAATACTAACAAGGTTCTGCTATACACAAAAACCAAAGTGTCCAGCTTAACAAGGTTCTACTGTACACACAATCCAAAGTGTCCAGACTAACAAGGTTCTACTGTAAATACAAATCTCAGTGTCCAGAATAACAAGCTTTCAATATACCCTAAACCCTAATTGTATACATTAATAATTCTGCTGTACATTAAAACCAAAGAGTCCAGACTAAAAAGGTCCACTGTACACACAAACCAAAGTGTCCAGACTAAAAAGGCCCCCCTGTACACACAAACAAAAGTGTCCAGACTAAAAAGGTCCCACTGTACACACAAACCAAAGTGTCCAGACTAAAAAGTCCCCCTGTACACACAAACCAAAGTGTCCAGACTAAAAAGGTCCCCCTGTACACACAAACCAAAGTGTCCAGACTAAAGAGGTCCCATTGTGTGGTACAAAGTTGAAATTTTGCCTTCCTTGATACATGTAGGAATATATAATTGAGGTGATAATTTGATATGAGGTGTGAATTTTTCACTGTTTATCAAAACTTACCTTGATATATAGGGCAAGATAATACCAGGACTTTATGACATCACCTATTAACTATTTATCAATTATCTCACATCCTTATCACCCACCCCATTAAGTAAGCGTCAAATACATACCACACTCAACATCCTATCATCAACTCTAGGTCGGCTACAGATATGTATGTCCCATGTAATCCTATAGTATCACAAGTGATAACGAATGACCTATTATATTGCTGTGTTGTACAGAGTTATGTACCCTAAAAAGCATCACCATGAGCCATTTCCAACATGGACATATCTCAACCTATCTCAACATGACAAACATCAACCCACCGCAACACCAAAAATATATGAAGTTACCTAAACATCACAAAAATTAACCAACAACAATATAACGCTACAAAACACCACAAATATATCAACCCACCTAGTCCATCAAACATCAACCAACCCTAACATTAACACCTCCCCCACCCCAACCCCTCAAACATTTCAAATATATACCCAACACGACAAACATCAAGCCACCTACACATGACAAACACTAACCCAACATGACGATCAATCTATCCAAACATCAACTGACCAGAACATCACAAGTATCATCCCACCACAACATCTCAAACATCAACCCAACATCACAAACATCAACCCACCACAACATCACAAACATCAACACAACATCACAAATATCAACCCACAACATCACAAACATTTACCCACAACAACATCACAAACATCAACCCACAACAACACCACAAACATCAACCCACCTTAACATCACAAACATCAACCCACAACAACATCACAAACATCAACCCACAACATCACAAACATCAACCCAACATCACAAATATCAACCCACAACATCACAAACATGTACCCACAACAACATCACAAACATCACCCCACAACACCACAAACATCAACCCACCACAACACCACAAACATCACCCCACAACATCACAAACATTTCCCCACAACAACATCACAAACATCACCCCACAACACCACAAACATTTACCCACAACAACATCACAAACACCAACCCACAACACCACAAACATCAACCCACAACATCACAAACCTCAACCCACAACATCACAAACATCAACCCACAACATCACAAACATTTACCCACAACAACATCACAAACATCAACCCACAACAACACCACAAACATCAACCCACCTCAACATCACAAACATCAACCCACCACAACATCACAAACATCAACACACAACATCACAAACATCAACCCACAACATCACAAACATCAACCCACAACATCATAAACATCAACCCACCACAACATCACAAAAATCAACCCACAACAACATCACAAACATCAACCCACAACAACACCACAAACATCACCCCACCTCAACATCACAAACACCAACCCACAACAACATCACAAACATCAACCCACAACATCACAAACATCACCCCACAACATCACAAACATCACCCCACCACAACAACACAAACATCAACCCACAACAACATCACAAACATCAACCCACAACAACACCACAAACATCACCCCACCTCAACATCACAAACACCAACCCACAACAACATCACAAACATCAACCCACAACAACACCACAAACATCAACCCACCACAACACCACAAACATCAACCCACAACATCACAAACATCACCCCACCACAACATAACAAACATCAACCCACCACAACACCACAAACATCAACCCACCTCAACATCACAAACATCACCCCACCACAACATCACAAACATCAACCCACAACAGCATCACAAACATCAACCCACCACAACATCACAAATACCAACCCACCACAACATCACAAACATCAACCCACCACAACATCATAAACATCAACACACCACAACATCACAAACATCAACCCACCACAACATTACAAACATCAACCCACCACAACATCACAAACATCCACCCACCACAACATCACAAACATCAACTCACAACAACACAAACATCAACCCACCACAACATCATAAACATCAACACACCACAACATCACAAACATCAACCCACCACAACTTTACAAACATCAACCCACCACAACATCACAAACATCCACCCACCACAACATCACAAACATCAACTCACAACAACACAAACATCAACCCACCACAACATCATAAACATCAACACACCACAACATCACAAACATCAACCCACCACAACATCTATTCACCACTATATGACAAACATCAACACTACAGAATATTTCATCTATACCCCACCCCTACACCTTCCTCAGTGCTGTCACTAGGATGTGTACTGTATATATAGGAGGTCATGTCGACATGCCTGATAACAGTTAAACACATCAGCAATAGTGTTTATAATATTAAATATCTATTATAAATGTCAAGGTTGTTTTGTTTCTCCTTCCTAAATCCCTGATGTATAACCATACAATGTTGTTGAGATTGTTTTGGATATTACTCTGAACATCACTTGATGACAAGTTTACTGAGGTAAGTTATAAACCAATAAGACAGCTGTCTAACTCACATTATAGGGAAAATGTATGTCAGATTACACACTAGCCTGGGGCTGCTGTGGCCGAGTGGTTAACTCATTCACCCCTGAAATTTCATAATAAACTTTTCCAACCTTTGAATTGGACGAGTTAAAATGTGTCATTCGGGGTGAATGAGTTCAAGTGGGCTGCTGGAGGGGAGTCGCCATGTACTGGCAGCAGGTCAGTGGTTTCTCTCCAGGTACTCCAGTTTTCTGCCACCACTATAACATGACTCATCCTTAAATGACCAAAGCTCTCACACACAATAGCCTCATTTGTAATTTTTACCAGGTATAAGAAATGGGTTGATATTACTTTGTTAGATTAAACCATGTGTCAGGAAACTCGGGAATCAGATTAAGACTGGTTTGAATATATAAAACTTATACTGTAAATCCTGTTCCTCTACCAATCCAGCAACACTTTAGTGTTGTAGACAGATTCTTCCCTGGAGAGGAGTATGTCACCTTGGTAAAATACTACCCGCTACCTACCGACCTGGTTACCAAGAATTTCTCTTTAGCTTATGTACGATTTGTAAACCAGAGGTTCACTGTTCGACTCCTAGCAGAGACATTGAAAACATAATGACCTCTGTCAAGTCAATTAATATAAAAATAATATAATTTGGTGTATTAATTCACTGTATAACGTCATGGTGCAATTGCAGGACTCGGTCAACACTTTCAAAATATGTGAGTGTGAATGCTCAGGTTAAGTCTAAGCCAATTCTTCTGGAGTCATTTTATCCTGTATCCCCGCATAAAACTTGCATAGCCCTTGTTCAGCTTACAACTTAATTTCTGAATTTTTAAAAAGCATTGCCGTCTAGATGGAAGAAAAAAGTGTTTTGGTTTTCAAGCAGTTGACAAGTTGACTAGTTAACCTAGGCTCATTATTAATGTTGATGCTTCTACTGTTAAGCAATTTGAAATCTTGTTAGATGAACACTGGAAATATGATTGTCATACTAATGAACAATTAATCCTTAAAATTTGAACCAGAAGTAATGTATTTTTTAATTCTTAAATGTATCTAATGTTGACATAGAGGCTATTCCGTCTTTGCAAACTATTGCAGAGTTATCTTCTCTTGTGAGCAGGTATAGATTGTTACGTCATTGGTATGTGTGAGAAAATTACGTCGTTTTCTCAAAAATTGATGACGTTACTCTCACAAACCAATGATGTAACAATAAATACCTGCTAACAAGAGAAGATAACTCTGCAATACGCAAACACGGAATAAGCCTGCATTCATTAGAAATCGTAATAAATCGAGTTATCAAGATACCCTGTGCAATTCCATTCCAGCCAACAACAGTGATTCATATAAGTTGGAAAAGTTTGTTTTATAAGAAAATTAAGTTTATATAATAAAGCATCCAGTTAAAATTTGAATTGTGTTATAACCAATAAGACTGTCTTATAAATAGTAAATTCAACATTTTATATGTTATTCATAGTTACAGGCAAATTATGAAAATAGTGCTAAAAAATAGAAGGAATCCATATTTTATGGTGTCGTATATTAAAGTAAAAATTACTGTCCTCAAATTTTCTAAATTTCACAATAAAAACTGAAGATCAAAATTGATAGCCACTAAGCAAAACAAGGGCAATAACTCTTGTAAATTAATCGATCAAATTTATTTAGCTGATTTATGTGAGGAAAAATTTGAAAAGAAAATATAAAATTTCTACCCAAGAAAACCTCAATTTCTTTGTGCACGTCTCTCGTTCAATTTAGGCATTACTTAAGGTAACTTGAGATCGTTTGATTATAATATTAAGGTTATGACATTGATGATAAATTCAAATTGTAAGAAATTTGATTCCAGAGAATTTGTTTTTCTCTGTGGGGTTCAATTAAATGAATTTATGACAGAAACCTGTTTTCAAAAAGGGACTGAAATTTAATAAAGACATACTGAAGTATTCAACTCAATTTATTACCCAATACTGTCATTCAAATTGGAAATCTGTTCTGTTCAATAATAACGTGGTAACTTTAGCAGTTATTAATTCAGTATAAATGTCAGTGGTGTGGGAGCATTATTTATAGTTAAGTTTGATATTATAATACATGTACTAAAAGTACAGGTTTAAAAAACGTGGAAATTTCCTGGCCAATCTAAATAGGTATTAGGCTTGATTGCTAATTTGCGAGTTGAAAAGCAACCTTCCTGGCATTTTTACCCAGAGGAAGTTACATGCAAATCAACTTGTTTTGTTCAATATTGCAACTAATTAAAAATAATTCAAAATCAGCAAATATCTTTTAAGAAATTACCAAAAAGGTTTTGATCAGGAAAGAAAGGGTTACAGGAAACATTATTGTTGTTTGCCTTGGCCTTTTTCAATCTGTCCATATCATTACTGTCCATAAAGAATTTTCTAAATTACTGAATCTCATATCCATTATACATTGTTATGAAATATGATCTAAATAATTGGATAAATATTGCAAAAAAATATTCAAATAGATAATAATGTTGGTGTCCCGACTACATATTTATATCTGTGTCTTTATGTACCCAGGTTTAGTAGCTCAACAACAGATTGAGGTAACTATTGAATACACGTTTTATTACTCACTGAAAATAAGAAAGTTAAAAATAAAACATTGAAAGGTTCCATGTGATGGCCTACCAGTAAATAGACTGAAAATACCCATCTGTAAACACATATATGCTTGCAAAATATTAATTAGATATGTGGCTTTACATGCGTGAAAGCTAAAGGGGCTTGATTTGAGTAGTACAGATGCAAGTATTTACAAGCTTTGTGTGGATTCTTGTTTTTCAAGGACAACCAAACAACATTTAAAAAACCAGGCTATATTATACGTTATCTTGATAATCACAAATCTTTCGCTTGAATTAATAAATTGTTAAAAAAAATCATTGTCGAGTCAAAGCGGAAGTAAAGGTCAAACAGAAGAGCATTGTTCTGTTTAGATGTACCACATGATGTCAAAATTCTGTCTTTTCGTATTGCAGAGTTATCTGCTCTTGTGAGCAGGTATTGATTGTTATGTCATTTGTTTGAGAGAGTAACGTCATCAATATTTTAGAAAACAACGTAATTTTCTCACAAACTAAGGACGTAACAATCAATACCTGCTCACAAGAGAAGATAACTCTGTAATACGAAAAGATGGAATACGTAGAGGACATTTAATGGCTTCAATTGTGTGTTGAAACATAAACTTAGCGTCCCGTTTTGTTCGGTTTAATTTACTCACTATCAACATATGACAGATACTTGTTAGAGAAGTTTAACCCACTACCAGGTTTACATACATTTTTTTATTGATATTTGAATTGTTTTTATTTAATTACATGTATATTGATAAAAAAATGTTATTTTTATAAAACATTTTCACAAGTGTTTTCCCCATTACAAGCAAGTTCATCAGGCGTCAGCTACAAGTTAACCAGTCTGCTATTAATAATTAATAATAATAATAATTGGAGGTTCTTATATACCGCTTAATTACAACCTAGTTTGTAGGTCGTCTCAAAGTGGTTAAAAAACTATTATCCGTGGTTATAGGGCCTTTGCATCCAGCTAACATCTTTCTCAACTCCCTGGGGAGCATACAGCCAGTGCTGCCATTTCAGCGCTCACAGCTAGCATTCAACAATTCTAGCACTACCCAACCACATACTTATTTACAGCTGAGTAGACTGGAACAAGCGGAGTAAAGTATCTTGCTCAAAGATACAAAACAGTGCCGCGATTCGAACCAGCAACCCTTCGGTCACAAGCCCGACGTCCTACCACTAGACTACCATGCCTCCTTTAACATTAGTTCTCTGGTGTATAACACTGCATGTTATAAAGTGTGCCCCCACATACCCCCAGCGGAGTTCCCCACACACCCCCAGCGGAGTTGGAAGTTTTGTGTTGTGTCTTCTGCTTAGACACGCTGAAAAAACACATTATCTCCTGCCCTGATTATAACACGTGGGATCTATATTGTTTGTTTTCTCACTTCCCTGCGGTCTCCTTTTGGCGGTGTTGGCACCTCAGTCCTCCATATGAGCTTAGCTGTTGCAATTGCTCAGGAATGATGAGTTGTACACGTATTCAGAAAACAACAAAAAATTCACAAATTTATCTTTAGTCCCATTACAAACAAGTTTACTTGTAGTCTCTGTTTCCACCAAGTTCACAGGAAGTATTCGTTACGTTTCGTGACAACATTAAATTTTAAATGTTTGTTTTTTCCACGTCAAACAGTCAAGTATATATTGAATACCCTCATAAAGTATGACGGTATACATAACAACCCTAGGTTAACTACGGAGATAATGTTGGCATTTATTATTTGTACACAAATTAAATATTTAGTTCCGATAATAATATTCTGTAGTATCATTGGGCAAGCCTATGGCACCAACGAAGAACGTACCATCTGTCTTTTTCTACCTACATTAAACTGCCATGTCCCACTTGAGAAGCCTAGTTAGTTTAACAACCAAAAATTAAAATATAAATTTTATTTAATTTATGCATGAAAACCTGAAAATTATTCATTTTCATATCCAAATGAACTCACGACTTTTCTTAAAGCACCTACATGCTCCACAATTCTTTGAAAGTTACCTGGATGAAGAAAATTTCAAAAATGATTATTTGGACACATTTTGTGTGAAAGCTGTGGATTCTTTGGTAAATTGAATGAACTACTTACCATTAACACTACAAACTCTCCTCTAATACTACTGTTGCCACTTCAGCCACCACCAGAGGGCACTTGAGTGAAGTCCGCCATTGTACACCTTTGCCAGTTCTACAAAATATTTACATCAATTTAGGTTATTTATGAGGTTTGCTTCCTAATAAACATGGCATATTGAGACTTCTAGTTCTGGTAAAGGGTCCTATATCTAAATAAACATAGCTGAATGGCACCTACTTATAAATCTGTACTGTTTCAGTAGAGAGTTCCAGCTCTGTGTTCTGTATATGACCAGAGTTCCAATTTGTTCAGCATTTTGCAGACCCATTTGCTACAGCAAAAGTCATACATGTGAAAGAAAGATATCTATCATAATTTCTTCTCTCACCAAAACATCTCCAAACATATTTAATCACCTAAGACATCTTGATTAAAGTGGAGAGTGTGTCTACATCTCTACTGATCATGGTATTCTTTATGCGATCACTTTTCTACAACATTACAAGGAATATTTTCTAAATTTTAATTTTGTTTTAACTCCCAAAAAAACAACTGCATCATATCAATTAGTTACTGATATGTTGCAGAAATGTTATTCAAACATAATTATTGCAACATATTTATACCTTTGTTAAAATAGAGACGAAATAATATAAATTTAACAATAACTTTTCATGGTCTGTAAAGGTAGAAAAGTAGTGGGACTCTTATCTTAAATGATGTCAGAGCAGTAAACTTGTTCAAATTCAAATGTCATCACAAAATTCATGATTTTGTGGTCATGAATAGTGTCTAGTCTTCTTGTTTCTAAAAACTGCCCCGTATTCATTTAAGGAATCTTACATTAACAAATCCATTGATATTAACTCATTTACCCCTAAAGACACATTTGAACTCTTTCAATTTAATGGTTGGAATAGTTCATTATGAAATTCCAGGGGTGAATGAGCTAAAAAAAACTAGTGCAATTTACAAGGCAAAGGGACCCATTGCACTAGTTATAATTGTGAAAAACAGTTTCACTTCAGAGATATTTTTAAACGTTGAGTTTTCTTCTTTATAGATTATGAAGCAACAATACAGATTTGTTATGGCCTAGACCTGGAGTTACTTCCCTTTCAAGATATTAATCTCAATGAATGACAGCAGCATAGGTAAAATGAATATGGTATGATATGTAGCCCCATAGCCACATGAGATATCCAGTATGTTATATTTGACCATAGCAGGGTCGGGTCCAGGTGAGGGCGTAATGGGCGTACGCCCCCCCTTTTCAAAAAATAAAAAATAAATATCGTAATCTGCTAATATTGTATTGAATATGGCAATTTATCATATTCATTAATTAAACACATACTGCGATTTCTTTTTATACTGACACCCTGACACTTTAACTATAAAATATACATGCTCCAAGTCAGGAACCGCTACATTAGTGCATTTCACAATTATCTTATGTTTTTTAGCAAAAAAAAAGGTCCAAAAAATTTGATTCTACGGGGGCCCCCTCTTTCAAATATCCTAGTAACGCCCCTGCATAGGGACAACAATATTTAAAACTGCAAGATTAAAAAACATTTTAATGCTTATAAAGGAGTGTAAAGTTCCATTGTTGAAGCTGTTATTTTCAATTAATTACATTTGGTGTATCTTCCAGAAACAAATTGAAAACCATCTTGTTCCAAAATAATCTAACAATCAATAGTGAAGGGTTGGGAATTCTCGTGGAGTCCAGAGACAATCCAACAGGACTGCGTTTTATTGACGAGTATATGTGAAAAAATTAAGGTCCATTACAGAGCTCCAGAATCTGGTCTTTATATTTGCTTGCCTATGAAGCCAAGTCAACTGCGGAATAATGCATGTATAACGATTTTCATTTGCGTCGTTTTGAACGTTCCTAAAAGAAGGAGGGGGGGGGGGCGTATGTGGAAGAAGATGAAAAGCACGTATAACCAAAGGTTTCTCAACGTGTAGCAATTTGTGTGCCTTTTTAATTTTGGAAAAACAATATTTTTGAAACTCTGAAAATAAACTTAAACTCGCTGCCAAATTTCCACGCGTGCCGATATTGAGACAGCTCACATAAATCTGCCTACTAACATAGTTACCGCTACTTACATCCGCCCTGTCACCCTCACCTCACCAGTAGTATATAGATTGATAGCGTTAGACATCAACAAGTCATAAACTTACGTGTTCCATAAATTTGTTAATTTTCTATACTCAGTTGTTCGTGGTCATTCACTGTTAGCCGCGCAATTGTACGGTCACGACGAGCGTTCTAGATTTCATGTGATTTAGCTCGTGCACTCAACTTTCGGTTACTCTTGAGAGTTTTCCGAATACGCATGGTAAACGACAAAAACAACTTCCTTTTATCAAACACAAAAAAAATATCTTACTTTGTACGATTAATGGACTATACAGCTGAATGGAGCACTAATAGTTGTATAGAAATATAAAAACGTTGCACTGAATTGCTAACGCACACAGGGACCTGAGAATTCGTTACTGCTATATTTGGACTTATTCTAGAGTGTTCAGAGGTTCAGAGTAAAAGGGGTTTACATTGACTTTCGGTATATTCGAGTGATAATATCGTCATTGGGTGAACTTTCTACCGAAAATGGATCTTAACCCCTAAATTGTGTAAATTTACTTTGAACATCTAAGTTTAGGTACAAACTTATAGCTGTAACAAATTAGTAGGTCCCTGCGAATATGTTCATGCGAATTTTTCCAATTTTTCATTGGGGAAAAACGCTCCCGAAAAAATCTGAAAATGAAGGGGAAAATAGTTACAATGAACAATATTTGCCAGAGCTCAAGAGTTTCAAATATATTATGGTTTGTACACTTTATTCAATGAATCATTTTTATTAAAAAAAAATATAATTTCAAAGGTCAGAGACTCAATTAAAATACTTGTGAGTTTCCGTTCAAAATAGGAACTTGACATGTATGCAAATGTCTTTAGAGAAAAGATTTGGGGTGACGAAATTATAATCTCGAAATGTGTGCTGTTAGTTACGGTGGTACATTTAGGACATGCATAATATTATTTTCTATCTTAGTTATCTCATGAGTGCTCGACATATTAAGCGCCCGATATAATTAAGGTAGAAAATAATATCATGCATGTCCTAAATGTACCACCGTAGAAAATGACAATTATACTTTCCGAATTATTTACTGTACAGTTTGAAAAAAATGAAAGGGATATTTTCTCTGTGTAATGTTCGTGTTGAATCCCATGTTATTAGGTTTGTAGAAAAAAATGAAAAAATCCTAAATGTATAGATTAGATTTGAATACATCATGTGAAATTGTATACAATAACTATATAATGCTGCTGATGTGTTCTGCCATGTGTAAAATTTGCTGATTGTCTGAGACCTCTTGTTACACCCGCATGTGTGTCTGAGTGAACAATGAAATCCTGACCTCTTGGAGTTTCTTCCTTGTGTCAGATTCAGATTGTTGTATTCCTTGTGTAAGACACATCGGAGAGTAGACATACAAATAGTACAGTATATTAAAAATTTACAATGATACATGTATACAATAACAGTCAAATACAATGTGATGCATATTGTACAATGACATACGTGATAACAATACCGTATATTACAATGAATACGACAAAATGACATACATCATAAGAGACAGCATCGGAAACGATGGTTATACATGTATCATTAGTACCCCTATCCCCCCTCTCCCTCCCACCCTTTATCCTGTCTGCTCTCTGTAAACTTCACAGTGATTGACTTCATTGTTACCTGTAAAACAAAATGTATATGTGTTTGTTCTATAGAAAAGGACACACATATCGATGATACATGCATGTACAAAAGTCGTATTACGAAATATGTTCGAAGCCACCAAGGGAGTAGATCATGCTTTCCATTTCTGAAATATAATAATAAATAAAAATTTAAATGTGTATATCATATCCAATTTTTGTGTAAAGAAAGCCAGTGATTGCATGGTTCCTAAACAAAGAATTCAACTTATTTTTTCTACGTTGACATTTTATTCTGTAGTTAGAAGGACTTAGTGTGGAGATGTTGTTGGATTCAAAATATAGTTTCTTATTTAATTAAGACTGAAACTTAGCTCCACATTAAAACAAAACTTCATTATTAATTAATTGGTTTAAATGAACGTGCTTCACGTGAGGTTTAGTGTTGAGTTTATTGGATATCTACCAGTCGCCTGTGTTACAAGGGGGAGAACTCCGTAGAGACTGATATCGTTTGCCCCGCGCGACATTATATTACTTCCTTGTATGGTATCTATATCGAGTTTCCTGTCTGTTGTAGGTTTGGAAAGTTAAAAGAGCGGACATACATAACGAGAAGGCGTTGTCCAGCTTGAATTATAGTCTACTTTACTGATATTGGTGAGTATTTCGTCTTTTAAAATTATTCACGCGACAGAAAAATCATAAACGTTTTGAACACATCCTTTTCTACTTGATTTTTTTAAATTTATTTGCTAAATATTAAACCAAAATGATTTGGCACAGGTTTCAACGCTCTTTCCTCTAATCAATATAACGACAACATTGACATAACTAGGCAAAATGTAAAAAATATTTCACAACAAAATAAACAATTAACCACAAAATGTTTTTTTATAGAAATTAAAGAAGATTAAGTATTTTTATATCTACTGCAGGCCTTTATAATTTTGCGCATTCGAAATATTTCTTCATTTGTTTATGTGAACAAATATTTGTTACATGAACTGATAGGTCCCTATTTGTTTCTTATTAATTTTGAAGCGTTTCGGCGAATTCAAGCCTCAGTTGTTGGTAATAGGATGTGATATGCATTCTCACAAGGACCCACGTGGTTACAGACAGGGTTCGACAATTAACTATAAATAATTCATAATTTTTAGGGACGTATACTATACAGTATTAATAGAGTGTATACCAGTTGGTGTATACTCCAAACGAGTTTTGATATCATCAGAAGAGGAGGAAACAATAAGCGGGGTATACAAATATTTGGATATATCTGCAATAAGATGGCAAAACTTACTTTTTTGGTTTATAAATAAATCTGGGATAGTGTTCACTGTTCTCTGACCCTAATTAATTAATTACATGATTTTTTAGTTTAGGGCCAGAGAAAAGTTTGAGGCTGGTGTAATTGTTTTTAAACTTTAGAACTTCATTCATATATTACGTTACAAAGGAGTAAACAATTAATATGTATGTACCAGGTAGCTGTGCGTTGGCTGGCAAGTTATATCACGTTCACGTTGGAGTTTTTTTATTAAGTTGTATAAGCTTTATTAGATGTGTAATACGGTTACAGGGTACGTTGTGGGTTTTTTGGTGGGTTTTTTCAATATTACAAAATATCTTACAATGGTAATTTTCACACTCACTTGTTCATTCTTGCATAGACCAGATAGACTGTATATGAATTTCCCATTTCCCATATCTAATTGTTTAAATATCTAATTTATATTTGAAGTCAATGCTAACTTTTTTTATAGAATGTAAAATTACAGAGCGCGATTTTCTGGAAGCCTGGGAAGGGTATATACACCAATACTGCCAACCTGTCAGGACTAACAGCATTGAATTCAATTGTTCAATCAACCAGTCGCGATTTCATTTAACAGAGGTTCCAAAAAAGGAAACATATTAAGGGAAACCCGTGTTTCCTGTGACGTAATTCCGATATCGATATGTATCCTTTAGGATTCGTGGTTGAAACTGACCCTTATGGAGAAATTGATTTTGTTCCAGTGTTAAACATATTCACCCCTGCGGAAACATAATGAACTCCACCAATTAAAAGGTTGGAAAAGTTCATCATGAAATTTCAGGGGTGAGTGAGTTAAGTTAGTCATATGTATACTGACTGGTATACTGGCCGAAAGTGTAAGCGTCTGTCTGTACGACAGTAAATGAAAATGATCACATGCTAACTTTATTTTGAATTCAACTCAACATAATTTGTAAAATACAATTAATGATGATAAAATATAACATCAACCATTTTTTAAAGACTGTGTATCACCAAATATCATAGTCTAATAATAGTAATATCATGATGATTTTATTGTGAGGACGAAGAGGTGTGGAGCCCCCTTAACTCAATCAGGCATTGATCGGCGTACAAGTTGATAAAAAACATAATTAATACATTTATCTCGTGCTGAGGAGGAATACATTTATAAATCAGATGGTGGGTGGTAATTTTACTTTTAAAGATTTTTTTTGTGGGAACAAAAGACGTATTAGCGTTATGTGCAATGTTTATTCACACGAGACAAAGTTGGGTGTTGCGGTGAAATTCATCACTAAAGCCGTGTCTTCACGGACGCTTTAGTTCTTTATATTTAGTGTATCGCACAGGAAAGGGCCCATTGTTGACTTGAGTTTATTCAAAAGCAAAAACATTGCTTAATTTCAAAATTGAGAAAAAATATCCGGAACTAACTAGNCGGGGGGAAGGGGGTTAGTTATAAATCTCCATGGGTTCCGGACGGAACATTTAAATACAAAAGAAACAGAAATTAAAAGATTTTCGGTGACGTTCATATAACTCATTTTTTTCGAGATGAACAGGCGATTAGTAGACTATACACATAATTTGTTTGCACACATTTACAAAAAAAGGAAGATACACTTCTTTTTCTTGACTGGGACCGAAGTATTTTGCCGGTTTTATACATTATGAATTTATGTATGTGAGCTAATAAACCCTGAAAAGTAATACATTCTGGTATGATAACTAGACTAGACAGTGCCCGAATCCCCGAGGAGGCACTGAGGCTTGACATTTTTAACTGACTGTATTAAGGGGACGTTACCGTTGATTTTATACCGATGCTAAATAGCAAAGTCGGTAAAGACAGGGATCCGTTTTAGGCAGAGGCCGGTTAAGACATCTTATACTTACTCTATGTATAGACCAACGCATCCCAAACGTCTCTGGAAATATCGCTTACAATTCTATTCACGCAAAAATGAAATTTTGAATTCAAATATATTTATTATCATCAGAATACCAGGAACACATTAACAGTTTCAAGTTTCATTTGATTGATTTTTTTGTTTTGTTCTCGAAAAGCGTGACCTCATTATAGTTAAGCATTCTGTTAACACTCCACGCGTCCTTAAGCAAGAACGTCAGCTTATAAATCAAACTGGGTAAGATTATAAAACAAAACATAAATTTTGAGAGATTGTCTTTTATTTTTATTTTTTAACAATATACAAAACAGAATCAAATCTCTCTTCTAAAATGAGTACGAATCAGACACATTGGCGGTATTGGTAGTATTCCTTTATTACCTCCAAATGAGGAGAGTTACAAAAAGGGCTACTGTCTATCGACAAATAGTCGGAAATCAAGACCATTATGAAAATGAGGAAGGCTGCCGTTTTCCCATTAACACTGTAATTTGATATAAGCGTTATAGACATGGAATGGTCCACACGTACACGCCCACCCGGCTCTAGTTTACAGTCCCATACAGTACCTTATGGCGTTACGTAGTCCATTATATCACTCATTAGCGGTGACAAATTGAAGTCGTTAAAATACTTTACTCGGTGACCCAACAGTTACTAATTTGAAATGTCACCACCAGAGAAAGTGCCAGCTACGTATACACACTAAGGGGCAGGTGCGCTACGTCACGTGCTGCAGGGACGGAATTAAATTAATGAAGTTCGATCACGAGATTTAACTTGACACTTCCTTTATTTCTGCTACCTGTATAAGGTAGACATTGTTGTTTAATTACCCCGTGCTTACCGCAAATTAGGCGTTTCGATTGGTTCATAAAAGTTTTTTCGGTATTTCTTTTGAATGGGCATCCCCTGTACGTTTTATTATACCTGCTTACGTTCTGTTCAACTCTCCCGTTTAAAACGGTTTTTTTTTTGTCTTCGAATCTGTTTCTTGATTATTTCGATACTAATTCAAGCCATGATTTATTTGCTCACAAATCTGATGCATACAAAATTGTTCACTTTTTTCTACTCTTAAAAATGTAAAATAAAAACTGATCATAACAGTATGAATTTTAACGACATTTCTTTTGAATAGCAATTTCGCCATTGTTACTTATCTTTTCGATTCTCCGTTGTACAATTTATTATAGCTGTTCTCCCTTTTCCTGTTTAAAACAGGGTTTTTTTTGTCTTCGAATCTGTTTCTTTATCATTTTTTCTGGTAAATTAAACGACACAATTTATTTATGATTTAATCGACTATTTAGATACACAAGCTGAAATTTATTTGCTCACAAAACTGATTTATACAAAATTGTTCACTTCTTTCTACTTTTGAAAATGTAAAATAAAACTGATTAAAATCGTGCGAGTTTTAAGAACTTTCATTTCACTGAAGAACGGAACTACTACTTAACGAATATTAAACAGCACTTGTCCTTGTGATTTTAGATAAATAAAGGGAACAAACAGAACAACTTTTTTTGTTGCTCTTCTGGGTTTTCTTACAAAATGGAAAGTTTTAACATATATTTTAAGCCGTTTCGCACAATGTGTTAGATTTCAATTAATAATACAGTTATTTTTAGTGGTTATATAAAATAAAATCCAAACCCCATACTTAAAGTTCCAAGTTGGATAAATGATGATATCTATTGCTTACTTATATAGGATGATTAAACTTATTCTAATTTGAAATATTCTAAGAAATTCCCTTATTTCAATTCATAGTACTTTGCTAAAAAAAATCGGACGTAAATGGAAAAATCAAAACGGGACACGGAATAAGTGTTGTAGAAGAACTAAATATGTAAGGTCTTGTTTGAATAGTTGACGGCCGTTTTGTCACTGCAAGTGACTTGTGTGCAGTATAGGATTTCCTTGAACCGGATCTTTGTAAATTATATCAGTGACTTTCAGCAGTGATTAATGAGTGTGTAATTGTGGGGAGACGGGAGTTTAAATCGGGTGTGAGTGACGGATATCTTACGTCATACCGGAGGGTGGAATTTCTCCTGGACCACGACCATGTCTGTTGTGTCAATCTTGATTAATGACGACTTAGAGCATTTAAACACTGATATTTTAATAATGATTTAAAGTTAACATTTCTGATATATGTCCTGGATTCAAATGGATTATAATTTGGAAAAAAAAGGTGAATTGAAAAAGAAAATCAAATTTAAATAGTATGCGGATATAGCATATTGGCAGAGTTTGGTTAACAGTTTAATGTTGTTCAATTCCACCGTGTGACTTCTGTCTAGCCCATGGTAGACCACCCATGCACAAGCTAGACCTTAATCTGAGGCTAGGACCCCGGTCCTGACATTGTTTAGACGTTTTTGACACATTGCGATATCCGGAGCCCGGTATCGTTACATGATATTACGCACGCCTGTCATCAGCCCATGGTCTAAGTCAGTCGAATGCTCCATTCAATGAAACATATTGTTTTGTAAGATATCGAGTTTCTCGATCTGCGTTTTTTAATGCAATTTAGGTTGAACATTTTGTCTAAATATGAAAAGAACATTTATCAAAAGGTAATTACTATGTTGCACAGACATTGATTGCATATGTAAGCTACTTATTTTTCGGTGTGTTGCAAGACAATAATTACGATAACAAGACACTGCAGGTACTTATCAACCTCAGATATTCATGAATAAAACAAAAATATAGATAACTGCAATGGTCCCTTTTCTCTCGAAAAGGCAACCAAACTCGAATAAGCTCATCCTGGTGTTTTATTGTACATCTGTTTGAATCGTTCAAGCGCCTCGTAACTTTTACTGAATGATCACGAAGAATTGTGTGGGACTTCATTTTTACAACAGGTATCGGGGAAAAAATGGTTAAAACATTTGTAAAACTTGAGTAAAATTTCAGTAAAAATTGAATAAAACAAGAGCGAAACTTAGGAACTGGCAAAATTTAGACGCCAACAAATCAAATATATTCAAAAAGAATATGTTCTCATTAAAACTTCTTCGTAAATTTCAAACAACGTGCGTTGTTTTTCAAGTTGATAACTTCTGTTTGACCCGAAAATCTTTTTTAACAAAAGATTGACCCGAATGGCTTTTTTAACAAAAGATTACTATCAATCACTTGTCGTTTTCTGCATAAAATGGCATTTGAACAAGCATATTATAGACTTTTGTCAGGATAACGCAGCGAGTATCCCAACTAGCCCTAAATAAACTCGGCTAGTTAGCGCAGGGTTTGACGTCAGATGGGGCAACACGCTGTGGTGCATGCTGGGAGATTGACAGTGACGGCGCGCCACCTAGTGAGAAGACACGGCGTTCCGCGATAAAACATCACTTGTAATAATACGCTTAACTAACACGTTCATCTCCTGTTTCACACAAACGTTTAGAAAACCTATTTGCTTGTGTTGTTTTAGCAACGACCATATGCGTTTTTTAATCTCTGTTTTCCTCAGATATGGAGAACACCAGAATACACAGCGACCAGCCACAAAACACAAGAGAAGCGTGCGGTAACATATGAAATAGAAAGTTGTGCTTAAATATAGTGATTATAGTTTGAAAATATTATTAATCGCGGAATAAAAATGATTGGCATCCGTTCAGACAATGTATGTCCGTCCCTCATGCGTTTCTCCGACCCAACCTAAAGCAATCCATATAAAATCCACTTTTCGCTTCCAAACTTTCCTATCTAATCTCGATTATTCCCTAAAACCACGTTTCCCTTCCAACTCTCCGTACCCATTTAACTCACTCCCTAAATATAACTGCCCTGAGGTCCCCAGTCAGCTTAATCCATAAACCCGAAGTCCCTCAAACTTTCCGAGATTGAATCAATTACTTCTGAAATCCAAGGTCTTCTTTCACTCATTCATCCCTTTGGTCTCTTCCTCTTCTAATTTTCCCTAAATCTTTCCGACTTTCTCTCCATCCATCTTTACATATCCCCTAAATCTTTCACTCTCCCTTCCGCATAGCTTCCCCCTCCATTCCACTTCCCGCTCCCCCGGTCACTCGCCTACCCCCACTCCTCTCATCCACGTTACACTGTACAATGCGCTTTAACTATTAAGATACCAGATGGTGAACAAGACAACATCGTGTTCCCCGATCAGAAAACGTGTAAACAACGCTCGCTCCTTAAATCTCATTACAAACTTCTATAACGACAAGTCCAAAATGGCGTCGACCTCTCAAACATTAGATTCAAGTCAAGTGTCTCGAAATCCATCACGAATAATCGTATTTATTGACCTTTCATCCCGAGAGTTTCCGAACAGATGTGTTCCGTGTTTAAAATGAGGCTTCCAAGATGCCGTGTTTGACGACCAAAGGTATTTTAGGACTAGTGATAGCTTGTATTATAATGATTTGCCGATTTTTCTTTAAATACCGATGATTACAAGGACGTTACACTATTAAGGGAGGCATGACACGAAATTCGATTGTAAGATATTAAAAAAGCAAACCTCTCCTTTGGAGAGCCTCCATTCTGGTCACATATATTTACTTTGGACTGCGCAGGTCGGTCCAATGCCCTGAAGTTCGTTGAAGAGCTCCCAAGGGAATCCTACACGTCATAACGAATCAGACGAAACCCTGACGCCGAGGACGCGCTAATGCCGGCTTCTTGTTTCTCTATAAATTACATTATTCATGCATTTGATTTTGAATTTACGAGAAATTGCAGAATTGTACAAGATTTAATGTCGTTTATAGTACACGCGACATGTGACAGACATNGGGGGGGGGGGGGGGGGGGGGGGGGGGGGGGGGGGGGGGGGTAGGTCAGTCAGAGTATTGGAGAGGTGGGTCCAGTTATAGTTCTAGCATTAATTATAATTTCATCGATTGTTTGTTTGCAGTTTGTTTGGGGTTTAACGTCCCCGCAACAGCGAGGGCGGGTATATAGGGAGAGACCGCTTAAAACAGAATGTTATCAGAAAAGAAAAAAGACCGGAAAGACAGGAAACGAAAATATCCCAATGCAATGAGTGCAGCGGATCAATGTTGGTCTCTTCTATGTCCCCTTCGTAGAGCACACGTAAGACAACCACTGATTATGTAGGGGCCCCGTGTTAGTCACCTTTAACGATAGCATGCAGTGTGACACTGCAGGTCTATTCTTAGTTTCTTCAATCCTATATATAGAAGACAAGGAAGAACCACCCTATTCTGCAGTGCTGGGGGAGGGGCGCATTAGTCACCTCTTTCGATCATGCAGTTGGAAACAGCAGGCCTATGCTTCCCCCGAACCTGCACGGATATCATCAACTGCAAGGCGTTCGTTTCGTATATTATTTATACTATTAAAACACGTCACAAGTCACCCTCTATCTTTGTACACTGCAGCGCCCTCTTTCGAGTAGTCTGTGCAGCGTACGCGTCAGTGCAGGTTGTTGAAAATAGACACAATGTATTTGGGAACCGATTGGTCACAATAAGATCCAACCCTGCGACCCCTGGTACCGTCAATATATTGTGTCTTACAGTGTATTTCTAGTTGTTTATAATCTCACATTACACTATACTTTGACGTGGCCAATCGTTACTATTACCACCAGTTGACCCGAGATTACCATTTTCTCCCACAGTTCACAGGTGCAATTCTGTTTTTGCTATGGAAAGGGTAAATCGAGCTCACTCATGCTATTATAATGAAGACGTCATCATCGCGTCATCACTTTATGCAGTGTAACTAGTCGCTCATCAATTGATAAGTGCGCGGTGCATTGAGTACACCATTACCACGTATTTGTTTTACGATAAGAAAGTTACAAGCGAAAAATAATCAGACACCAAGTGCTAAACTTTATCCCGAAGATTGATATTTCTTTTAAGGAAGTTTGACGTCATGGCAGTCCATTTTGACGTCATGTCCGGTCAATTCTGCGTTTATGGTGTTTTTATGTACGGTTATATTTTTTCTGAATAACCAATAGAACAAATAAAACGAAACATTGCTTGTTATACACACAAATTTCGATGCATTTGTTAAAATAGTTGTTTTATCTACTGGTGTTGCCTGGATACATAATCCGTGATCTTGGGCCTCTCTCCATTAGACCAACTCCACTGAACAGATAGTCAGGGCCATTCTCTGTGACATTGGTGCTCTCAATTACGTCCGGTTGTCATGACAACATCGGGTAGAGTCGTCTGACCTTCAGCGGCGCGTGATGACCTTTCCGTTTGAGCCTATAACGAGACGTGATTGGTCAATACATGATGACTCTCAATTTAAGAGCTCGAGTCTATTGTTTGAGTAGAATTCCGCCGATAATTTCTGGGATTTCTGATGAAGACACCCCACCCTGTCATTATCAGCGGCAGTGAGTGATAATGATTTTTGTAATTAAGTTTCACTTTCGCTTGAACACATCCCCGGTCTGACAGGAGACTATAGAAAGACCGGTGGCCCCCCGCTAAGTCACTTGACAACTGTCACCAACGCCGGCTCTAATTTGGACACGGGGATGTGCAGGGTACTTTCCAGTGAAAGGAATAATCTCGAGATACTCCGAACATATAGAATATAACGAGCTCGCAAAGAGATGGGGTAAATCTGACCTTTGACCTTGACGCGTCATTTAGGTCGAGAGCGTGACACTTGAGGGCTGTCTGTGAGAGGTTTTGCACGAGTTTAAAAACGAGATGTACGGTTTCTACGACTGGCCGTCACAGCACATTACGGACTATGACAGTATCTTACCCCCAGACGTCAGAGATTTCACAAGGATAACACTCACCATTTGTGTGCCCCGTCTGTATCTAGCTATTGAGTAATGGCTGAGGTATCAGTCGGCATTATGTGTCGATCGTGAGACTGAATGTAACGATTGCCTCCAGATAAAATGTTCTTTTACATCATAGTATCTCCCATTGCAATGCTGTAAAAAAGAGACATTGAAATAAAATTGACCGAAATCCTAAATTTCTACAATCGAGAAGATTTTCTGTTTTCTTGTTGGAGTTTTGAGTGAGAAACAATGACAAACTATTTGGGTCCCAGTATGAGTGGCTAGTGTCAGCATGTGTGTCCATGGACTGGTATCGTTGTGTACATTTGGAAGCAGTTGAACAATTAAGCTGTTATTCTTAGACATTACATTGTTCTGTTACAGATCATTCTGTAACATGCTTCAGTGTTTACTTATCACAGATCTACCGGGTTTAAACTTGTAATATTCCACTGTGCGTGTTATGGATCCCGGGAAAGTTCTCAGATAGACTCTGACACTTGTTCACTTCTCTAAACAAAAGTATAATGTGTCGTTAACGAAGAACAAATCCTGTCATTTTCAAAATAATCTAAACCTACTTAAACCATCACGATTTCAACTGCACAATACCGCACGAGCACTTCGTGCAAACACGACACAATGACATACAACTCGGCGTAGGTTTTACAAATATTTTATCATTTTCATATAATCAGTAAAAAACGAAATTTGAACAATGCTTTTGTACTTTTTCGTAAAATTGTCGATGCAAATAACTTAAATACGTTCTATAAAACCACAAAACCATTGTAAATACAGCAATATGGTGTACTGAAGCGGGGCTTTGTCAACTTAACTGTATCAAATAAAAGTGGACGATAAAAGACCCATTGTTTCCCAAATATTTGTCTGCAAACACGAGAAGGTGGTTTGTAAACAAATTAAAAGATATTAAATATCACAAAAAAGTGCGTCATACATACAGAGTCTTCGCTGTACGACAGGTGTAGGGATTAATTAAAGTCTGCTGGTTCAGAAGCATTAACAGCTTCACGGGTCGCTGACGAAAATTTTGAAATGAAACAAATTAGAAATGTGTCGAAAAATCGGTAAGTTTCTTGTAACAAGATTTAGAATTTATGTTGATATATGTTTTGTTAATATTGTTTGTATTTTAGTGAAAAAAAAACTATTTCTGTTAATTGTCAGTAAACATTTGGATTTGAACATCCGGGTCTCGGTTGTGTAAGGTTTTATTATTAATACATGACGGTTAAAATTCAAATGAGTGATATTTTCATAAACATTTTATCTCTGAAAAATATGCCATAGGATTCCAGATAAAATGTCCACAAAATGCTCGTAAGTTCTCATATTTCAACATAATATTAAAAAATAATTGTAAAAATTTCAAAACTGGAGTCTCCTTACAAATGGGCGCCAGGGTCTTACTATCGTGGAAATTTTAACAAGCTTGAAAACTTGGAAATAGCATCGCTTACCTCGAAACATCGAGTACACAATAAATACCTCAGGGACCTGATACAGGGTTTGACATTTACAACAAAGTGCGAGAGGAAATCTGACACAGTTGAATTCTTAGACTTTATTCATTTGTACAACAAATATGGAGGACGATCATCAGCGTATGTTCATCACTCTTGTTGTTGGCTCGGGTAGTAGTGTGCATGGGGTCTTTTATGTGCGAAGAAACCGGAATATCCGGAGAACAACCCACGTGGTCGGGCAGGTGACTAACCTGTTCACGTCCGATCGGGGATTCGAACCCCGGTCGTCTTGGTGAAAGACAAGTGCGCTATTCACTGCAATACCCTACCACCCAAAATATATTATATCTTCTTTTCTGCATTAAATGTCACGTGGATAGTGGATATATCGGTAGGTCTACATCACTACGTGATATCTGTTTACACCAATGACGATCACAGTCAATGGAAGTGTTCATCCCGACCGGAATTTAGCTCCACTGAGAGCCGATTTCGAGAAAATCATCGCCCCGATCATTCAGTCCCGCAGTCATTGACAGCGGATGCCTATGGGGTTGGTCCACACCTCCATATTTGGTATTGCATGCTAATTAAGACGACGGATGCCCATGTATCTCCGCCTCTTATTGAGACATCTTCACATAAAACACCCTGGGGTTATCTAGGTACAATGGAAAGTTGACTCCCAAGTGATTAACGCCTCTCGCTCACAACAATGGCGGAGTCAAATGTCGGGTGGTGGGAAAATACTTTTGTAGGAAGGTGTCACGTTTCTCAATAGAAGCCACCATCGGAAAGACTTCGTACACCGGAGCATCCATAATGAGATTTATAGATATTAGCAAGCTGTTAGCGCAGGTAACTACACAGTCACAGGTGTTACATATGTACCTGTCAATAAAGGTGAAATGTCACGCGGAGCCCGATTTCTTCTCTGCAATTTCAACGAGAATATTGAGTTTTCTTGTCACTGAAAGAAAATTTAATTAAAATATAAATTAATCGATAATTATATCGGTGTTGGTCTTATTTGAAAATAGAGCAAGCCTCACAATTTCATATTTTAAAAGCTTCTGTAGAAGGTGGTGTTTCGGTATTGTTTGATTACAAGAAATCAAATTAAATCTACTTAAATTTGGATTCTGATATTTTCACTCCACCCCAACCCCCTCTTTTATTTAAAACGTTGAAACGATGACTGTGTCTATAGTTCGTTTAGACCGTGTGAAATTTTCAGCTCAATTATAAATTCATTCAAACACTTCCATTGCCACGTATAAATGAACAACAACACTACCTGGTGATCACTACCTCGTGATCTAGCAAGTCTATCGACTGTGGTGGACGATGGCGTGTCCAATGTGACAAGTTTTTAACGCTATGCATTTGAATTCGAGAACATTTCATCAGTATTCAACAAGTTATGATTATCATTCAAAAAAATAGCCATTAGCATTCAAAAACATACAATTTTCAATTCGAAAAACTTGTAGGTTGCATTCAATACGCTGTGTTACACACCCGCATCGTAAAGTGCATTATGAGTTAAAACTTTGATAAGGAATAAAACTTGAATGGCAATCCGATTGTGAACCCGTTCCAAGACGTAAAATTGATAAAATAAAAAATAAAAATTGCATTTCATTGCTTGAAATTTATCACTTGATTTCTAATTTTCCAATATTTGTTGAAAGGGAACGATATAATTACATGTTTCAGTGCAAATGTAAATATCACATATACAAATCTTTTCACCAAATTGGGGAAAAATGGTCGTGATGTAGTTTGTTCTGAATAGCTTTCATATATTTATTTCAGGAAGAATTAAGATATACCTACATCGATCTAAACAGATTGAAGTTGATGTTAATACATACTGACGTCACAGCGTTTACCAACTGACGTCACAGCAGTCAACAAACAAGGTAATATAATTGCATGTTCTGGATGTTATTTCTTTTGATTACATATATATATGTAGGAAGTTATTTATTTAAATAATAATAGATCTTAATGTAGCAGGAATTCCTATTCCATTGTATGTAATACATACATAATGTTTTAGTACTGTACAATATTGTTTGGTAGAATTACAGTAGTCAACATCGTTTTAATGGCGTCACGTCCTCATGTTTTTCGATATCATAATCAGGGGAGGTAATCAAGAAAGGAAATGGGAAATAACAAAAGGAATTGTTTCACGCATGCGTCCTTTTTTATGTCAAAACAATGTTATCTCGGGCGAGGACATGTTAATTATCCTGGCGGTCAGCTCTGTTGACTATTCCGGACAATAGGCATGATATGAAAATAGCCGTGATATAAGTCAATTATTGTTCTCCTTCGACATAAATTGTAAAATGATTATATACACGCAGGATTCTGGGGGCAGTCAGGGTGACAGGGAGTCACGTGACTGTCACTCACGAGTCAAACTCCGACAGTAACTCGAGCACCGTTCCATTAACAGAGGAAGCGGTAATTAGGCTCCGATAACGAGCGCAAGAATTTAATTACGGCGTACAGCATCTACTGTCCATCCGTCCGTCACTCACGTTCGGGCTAAACAATGATGGTCAACGGACCGAATAGGTATTTATCAGCGATTTATGACCACGTTTGTTTGCTTCTTGTTCCTGAAATGAAATATTGACACTAATAGAGCAAAAAATGTCGCTTGTAAAAAGCTGCAAGGGCTTTATTTAATATTGATTGTCTGCTTTTTAAATATCACTATTTTAGCCCTAGATGTTTCTTTAGGCCAAGGAACAGAAGTGTTTTGTTTCAAATTTCCGCTTTAAAAAGATGTATTACTTAATTTAGTGCTTCAGACTTTATCAGTGCTTGGTAAGAATTAGCGAAAGCATAGATTTAGGATGAGTACGAAGAAGCAGACAAATCGATTTTTGTTTGTCTTCGCATTCCTTGGCATTTTCAATTTCTCACATCAAAACTCACGAAATCGCATGTCATACTTATCCTGAAATAAATATGTTTGATATAGGCTACATTTTATTTTGGATAACAACATCTTGTTTATTGATGTTTTAATAAAAAAAAAACTTGAACCAGATACCAACATTTTTTATATGGACTAGACTTCTGTGCATCGGTTTATAAAGATTGTCACCTCGTAAAGATCAGTTTTGGTAAAAGTCCCAAAACCATCTTTCATCGCACCTGCCAATGTTGGTTCGCTGGACAATCGTGACCCCTGGACAGTTAAGGACCTATTTTGGGTGACTCGGCATTTCCCGAGTACTTCATTAGAACGCTCCCCTGTAGTGTGTCCGGCATGGCCATCAAAACTCCCGTACAAACGGACATTGTCCGAGTCTTCTGCTCGCTCGGGTTTCCCGGTCAGATGTTTTTGTTGTCCCCTGGGAATTGTTACAATCGACTACTTTAGTATTGTGCTTTGTTTGTTATCAAAAGTAGCGTTTGTGTAAATATGGCATGTGCTGTACTCCAGCGATCTGTTGTTTCCTATCACAATAATGGGGGTCCTCGGGGATGGGGACAAAGATCCCACAGGACGGGGAAACATGTATGTGGATTTCTCAAGGCATGTGACGTCACACACAAATATAGAATGACTCGGACTGTCTCCCTCTGATTGGATAGAGTGGATTATTGAGTTCGGAATGCATCGGGTGTTATCACTGTTGCCTCTCGGAAAGATTGCATAGAGCTCGGATTGTATAGTTTTGTCGTAGGGACAGAGAGTTCTCGAAATAATCAAATAAACACCCTTTTATAACAACTCATAGTACACAACCAAGAGATTAAAGATGCATACGAACGGCAAACTGCGCATAGCAACCTATATATTTAGTGTGGTCGACAGGCCTGACTTCATCGGTGCAAGCCAAAACGTTTTCCGGTTATTAGACGTTTGCAATATTGGACAGTTTAACGTGTGCTTATTCCTTTCGTAAAACGTTCTCCTGGCTGTGAAAAGCCGACAAAAGATCTCGAAAAGATGATTCATAAAATCCAGGCCAAAATTGCTTGTTTAATGTATGATTCAGCGGTTATTACCGTATTACTTCAGACAAATCCTATTACACGACGAATGTGGATTACGGTTACTTCATTAAAACCAAGAGAGGGATTTACCTTTAAACCATTTCACACAAAAAGTGTCCCGCAGGTGTAAGTGTTAGTCGAATTACGTATTATAAGTGTCTAATAACAGGTGAATTCTACACCTGACACTAGTTACAATCTTATAACACCTGTATTCTACACACCTGTTGCGCGTGTCTGATTATTGAAGAGGTGCCAGCCTCAGATCCGCAGTGACGGCGGGAACCTTTCTGTAGGTATGGCCCCTCGGGGTGGGAGAAGTGGTTAGAGACACGTATCTTATTTTGCTAAAATACACGATTCCTTTGATGACATATCTTACATCAATTTAACGAAATAAGTTTGATAAACCTTCTTAGTTGTGATTTTCGCATTTTTTAGTACACCATTATTTTCCCTTCCGACACACGCAGGCATACACACATAGGGAGATATTAGCCAGGTGGCATATGACTAGTAGTTAGCGCCTGATTAGGAGGCTCTTGCGAATTCCTCTAAAATTGTATTGATTAGTGTATCTATGTACTTTAAAGCGCTTTAGAGTGGCTTATTTTAGCTAGATAGGGCGCTATATTAAATGTTGCAAATTATTATTATTTTAGGAATTAGTCTACGAATTGTAACTTCCGCCATAAATTAGCCTGATTTAATTTACGTTCTGGACCTTAAGGAATGGTTTCGTGGGTTAAGTGCACCTTCGGCAACTTTCGGCAAGGCTTAGTCAGCGTTTTGATCAATAGTGGATTTAAATTTTCTTGAAACAATAATATCATTGTACAATTATAGGTATCTCATCTAGTAGATATATCCTTTTTAGATAGCTCTAAAGTCCATACTCCGATAGTCCCGATAATGATATTCTTCTTTAATTATGCTTGAAAGTATTTTTGAACCTATGTTCCAAAATAGATAGAAATTGGTCAGAACTCGGGTCCTTTATCCCTGTTTAGTTAATAATATAATTTCGTCCTTGCATTATACCGTAATGGTGTTTCGTCGACATTATAATTGAATCCGTCGTCACAAATATCGCACCTATGTAGCCTACCACAATACAATAGACATAAAACGACATAGAAATTCCAATAAACACATGTATAACTACATCTAAACGATCCCGCCCCCTCCTCAAGTAGAACATGTCGCTGAAGTTGTAAATTTGTCAGTGTCGACAAACTCATGCTTAGTTCCGCTTGTCAGCACGCCCCTACGTTAATCGCCGAACGAGTACGCCTTTGTGGGCTACACAATTGGCTCGGCAGGGGGCGGGGCGGCTATTCAGCGAACATCGCTGGAGAGCCTGCCACATACTTAAAACTTAATAGAACTTAAAATTTAAGGAGGTGATTTGGATGACATTCACTTCATCGCGGATTTGTGCCTGGTACGCTCTACTGAACAAATACAGGGTCTAAAACGGTCCCCTTCTCGTTAACAAAAGGTGCGCGCAGTAGGACACGGAAATAATTAGGCGGTGATTTGGCTGTCTCCTTCCGCACATATGCTGCTAGCGATCCGTCAGTTTACGACATCTCCCCCTTGTGAATCCGATGTTGTAGGTCCTCCGAAAATTCTTGAATTGTTTCGTTTCAGTGCTCTATACCCTAGGGATTCAGCATATACCCTAGGGATTCAGCATTATATAACAGGGTTAGCTCCCCAGGCTTCAAAACCGTGTTCGTCGACATTTTCTAAAGTGCAATTTTATGAAAAAGTTAGGTCCCCGGGTAATTATATTTGTTTCTCATGATGGACTTTAGACAGAAATCAAAAGCTATTTTTTTTATCTGAATTTAACGAAGCTTTGAAAAATTGTATGAAAATAAAGGCTATCTCATTCATTGCTTTCATCTCTATGATCTCTTCTGTCTTTCAAAACTCTCTTTTTATTTTATTTTGTTTTTTTCGTCTATGTTCCTTGTTTTCATACAATTAGTTTGATTGGCATATGTCGCTATCACTATCAATGTAATACTGTAGTTGAGGAGAGGGCTTCTATAAGTTTTTATAACTTGTGCCCAATCCATTTGATTATATCAATAAAACATGTTTAAATCAAAAGAAGGTTTCATCGAATTGTGAAAAGACCAGATTTTACAATAGAATGTCGTGCATGTCAAACCGTTTCTCATATGTCAATATTGCCAAAGTTCATTTTTTGTCAGAAAATGTCAAAACTTGAATATCTGCACAAACAGGATTTTTTTCAAACTCTTATCTTGAATTATCTTCATATCAGTGAGAGGAAATATGTAACACCTTAGCAGATGTCAGTCGTGTGCTTCTTGTCGTCGTACGTACTTCCGCTTCCGGCAATTTGCCCGAGGATATTTTCATGCGCCGTGGAATATTGTAACACCATGGCCTATACAAGCATGTCATGGATTTATCAGATTATAATTACCTTTATTCAATTTACTAATCGATTTTTATGACATCTTACCTGAGCACGGTATCTTTTTATCATGGTTATAGAAACACTGCCTCTATAACAATGTTGTCGATCAATCGCTCGGCGGTGACAGAAGATTGTCGGTTCTTGCCCTCTGGAAATGGCGGAGACAAATTAAAAACCTACCTACATATTTACTTGTACGTTTCCCGTCAATATACAATCAACAAGTGATACGTAACGTGACAAATCGATCATTGTATTGGACAAACGCTCGGGATTAACTGATCATAAAATTGACGTGAAGGACATCGGTTATGAATCAAAAAACTATTTTATTACCCAGGAATACAAATATATGGAGGTCGAGTGTGGAGTTATTGAAGGTCATGTGTAGAGTTATTGAAGGTCATGTGTAGAGTTATTGAAGGTCATGTAGGATATTTTGAGTTTTCATCCACAAATAGTATTTTCAATCTTGAATTCAGGAAATGCTATTAGCACAAATGTTGGTCTATTTTGAAAATGATAGACTTTGTCACATTCAAGATCTTGATTTTAAATGATGGTTCGTCATCCACATATAGACATATGCAAATATTTGTACCTACAATTTGGATATCACATGTAAATACATTAATGGATGCTGTGCATAGGTGACGTTGTAATCAATATGTATATAGGGGGCGGGGAATGGAGTCATCAGGACATTTATAAAGGTTAAAGGAAGGACATTATTTTTCTTTCTGAAATTTATTTTTTGCCATGACCTTTTTTGTTTTTAATTTGCCTATTTTTTAATTACTCTTTCCTTTCATTTATTTTTTATTTTTATTTTATTACATTATTTTGGATGTTATTTCCACCAATAGCAATGTTAATCCATCCCAAAATAAACATCAATAAGTTCATACCAGGGCCTGTTTTCTCCGAGGTGCTGTATGCAAAAGGGAAAAGGAAACCGCGACAGATGCAGAAGTAACATTCTAAGTACAGGTTTCAGGACTCACGATCACAAAGTGTTGAAACTATGTATACTTATATCAGAAAATATTAATTAGAGCAGTCAAAGGTCTCCTCCTCGTGTTAGCATGTTGCCGACAAATACAAAGACGGGTCACTCTTACGCTTGGCCGCGGTAACAAGCGCCTCTGTGTTAGTTTTGACTCGAGTTCTCTTGGCACCCAAATCCTCCATGTTTTGGCATGTACGGAGTCTTATCTTGAACGGCGCAGATGCGTAAACAACCGGTAGAAACAAGCGATAAATTGTCAAAATTCTTCACAAAAGCTGCTAATCAGAGTAAACTATTTGTTTACGTATGTCTCCCGCCAGTTTTCCGTGAGCGAGCGTTCGAAGAGAGCTGGTGTTTCCCGGGGATCAAGCCGAGGTAGTTTACACACGGAGCCAGCACTAGAACTAACTCAGTAAATGAAAACTTCCCTAATCTCTGTGTGTTTTGTTTTCCATTTCTTCTTCCATTGGTTTTAGACCTCAAATCAAAACATAGCTTCTCTACAGGATTCCGAACGGAACTTTCCCAACAGATAGCGACACAGGCGTGGCTTATGACTCTGGTATCTGATAATACGGCGTACCCTCTCCGATCTGAGCTCTTCCTGACATTTATATAGTAATAACGTGTTCTCGTGTAATGTTATACAAAGATACTGGATCCCATTACTTACTAGTAACTCACTTAAATCCCTAATTGTTCTGGCTTTGAACTGTTCAGTATGAGTAAACTCCGAAGAACATATATACGGGCTACAGTTGGTCTATAAATATGTCACTTTATGCTACAGTTGGTCTATAAATATGTCACTTTATGCTACAGGTGGTCTATAAATATGTCACTTTATGCTATCGTTGGTCAATAAATATGTCACTTTATGCTACAGTTGGGCTATAAATATGTCACTTTATGCTACAGGTGGTCTATAAATATGTCACTTTATGCTAAAGTTGGTCTATAAATATGTCACTTTATGCTATCGTTGGTCAATAAATATGTCACTTTATGCTACAGTTGGGCTATAAATATGTCACTTTATGCTACAGGTGGTCTATAAATATGTCACTTTATGCTAAAGTTGGTCTATAAATATGTCACTTTATGCTTCAGTTGGTCTATAAATATGTCACTTTATGCTAAAGTTGGTCTATAAATATGTCACTTTATTCTACAGTTGGTCTATAAATATGTCACTTTATCCTACAGTTTGTCTATAAATATGTCACTTTATGCTACAGTTGATCTATACATATGTCCCTTTATGCTCCAGTTGGTCTATAAATATGTCACTTTATGCTACAGGTGGTCTATAAATATGTCACTTTATGCTATCGTTGGTCAATAAATATGTCACTTTATGCTACAGTTGGTTTATAAATATGTCACTTTATGCTACAGTTTGTCTCTAAATATGTCACTTTATGCTACAGTTGGTATATAAATATGTCACTTTATGCTACAGTTTGTCTCTAAATATGTCACTTTATGCTACAGTTGATCTATAAATATGTCACTTTCTGCTACAGTTGGTCTATGAATATGTCACTTTATGCTACAGTTGGTTTATAAATATGTCACTTTATGCTACAGTTTGTCTCTAAATATGTCACTTTATGCTACAGTTGGGCTATAAATATGTCACTTTATGCTACAGGTGGTCTATAAATATGTCACTTTATGCTGCAGTTGGTCTATAAATATGTCACTTTATTCTACAGTTGGTCTATAAATATGTCACTTTATGCTGCAGTTGGTCTATAAATATGTCACTTTATGCTACAGGTGGTCTATAAATATGTCACTTTATGCTTCAGTTGGTCTATAAAAATGTCACTTTATGCTACAGTTGGTCTATACATATGTCACTTTATGCTACAGTTGGTCTATACATATGTCACTTTATGCTACAGTTGGTCTATAAATATGTCACTTTATAAAACATTTTGGAATCAATCAGTCACAACGAAACATAAATATTCTCTTTCTGTTGATCAAAATGAGCCACATATGTCCATATAATTTTACATTGAATATTTCTTATAACTTTAACTTGTACGAACTTTTCAAATATTTAACGACATAGATTAATAAAATATGGATGTTTAAGCATGTGATCTGCATAATATAACTCATTTTTTTTCGGTTTTCGAGGAAATGTGGAATATTTGTGTAGACGTGTAAATGATGTCTCCTTTGTTCTTGATTTCAGTTAGAAGGAATCGATTTGATAATTTCGAAGTTCTTAAATGTTATCAATAGAATGAAGTATTGAATTGCTTTCAGTTGGCATTCAAAGTCAGTATGAATGCCACATGAACACAGTTCAATGCATCGTGTACGTTTGTTCAGTGAACAGAACAGCCATTTTCAGTGACGACCAGTGGTATTCGACGTGTGTTAATGACGATGACATAAATGATTGCGCAATGGCATTTAGAGCTGTTTGAATATCATCTGGAATTGGAGTTGCTACATAGCGACGCGATTGTGAATATGCAAATATGTCCTTAACAATATTGTTGCATAAGGGTACGTTTTAATGAAGACCTCTTTTGAACGCGAGATACATATCTCAATAAGGGACAACCTTCACGTGCACGTGTGACGTCAGTCATTACAATATCTGTGATTACAGGTAAGAATATTGACCTGAAATCGACCCACATAATTCCTGTGTTTAACATTCTACCGATATACGGATTGTGTAATAAAGAGATCCGAAGACGGAAAGTCTTAGTTCCGGCTTTGCTTGGATTTACCGGAGGTTCGGTTCCGGCAATTAGACGAACCATGTCAATTTAATGCTTGATTTGGACTGTATTGTACATGTTGAGTAAGAGATCGTCCGTGACTTGCTGAATTGTCCATCCCCATTATTTGTACGAGTACTGTCGGGCAGTATACATAAATACCTATTAGTTCTCCGTAATTCAGAATATTGACGAAATGTCAGCCATGAGATCAAATTAGCGTAAATTTACTGATGACAACTTAGTAATTAACTATTAACGACTTTCTAGCATTACAGATGAACTGACCGAATATGGATTTCGTATGTCACAGAACGGATGTCAATATTAGTGAAAATCACTACATGCTCCTCATGTATCGTCTAAACTATAGAAGTTGTCCGGGATTGGGTCCGGACGCGTAAGATGTCTTCTGAATGGCTTCGTCTGATATGTATTATCACACTGTCACAATTTGTGGACATCATTGTGACGTCACACCTGAACCGGAAGCTAACTGTTGAGTCATTAAAGGCATTGACATTTAGGTTTCCTACTTGTTGTAGGGTGCAACGCATGCGCATAGACTATTAGTGTAAGTCAATCATGTTGCATATATGTATGCTGAAGTGGTCAAAGAAAATGTAGATTTAGGCCTTACGATTTGTAAAACTTCAACCCAACGGGACCAAACCAGAAACCGAAACACCGGAGCCTCCGAACTCAATACAGTGTCCTCTAACTCAGTGTCCTGGTCACCGACCGACACATAGCCGTTACAATCAAAATCTATAAATAAGAAAAGAAATCTCAGTAATTTTCACAATTTCAATAGAACTACTACAATAGTCGAAGAACAAGATTCCGTTGCTTTACGCCTTCGATAAAACGTTTACAAACAACAAAATGTAATTCCAACCTGTTCAGTGTTGAATGAACAACAATTAACTGAGGACGAAATGAACCATCGACTGCATTCCATTTCTCCTCGATGATGATTCAAAGATGATAAAGCAGCATCATCCACAGGGACGATGTGCTGTCAGCTTCGACCTGGACGACATCATGTTACAGTATCTAATACGGGAGACCTACAGCACTAGCTATCCAAGGTCAACCGTCCTTATACTTACAACCGAGTACTTGTATGTTTATAAAACCTATTGAGACTAATCAGTCCAAATGAAACATATTTTAGTCAATATGATTTGAAGTTGTCAATGTTTAAGTGCGGGGTAAATGACTAATCGCTATCTCGAGGACCTCGTGATTCACCTCCAAATGCACGTACATTGCCTGACATGACCAGGCAAACTTAATTAATCGATCCTGTCCGTGTCAATATCTGTACGATTGGTCTCTCCAACAGCTCGGACTCGGGGACAGGGAATGGACGTGCAACGAGACAAGATCATCATAAATCGTGCACGTGAATGTCCACTTATACCACCAATATATAAAATAACATTACACTTGCTCCGAATTTATATAATTATTGTATATACGCATGCCTTGTTCAACGGCCTATATGAAGTATTTAGACAAAATTTTCGTTATGCTTTTTATATGTTTTCCAAACTAAGGATTTCGAAAAAACGCGCAGTACCGAATCGTAACAACAGTTATACCAATATGAAGACATTTCGTCCTGAGTGTAACATTCAACATTTTGTCCGAACTATGTTGGTTTTTTTTTATAAATATTGATTAAACATTTTAAACCTCAAAGAATTTCATGGTATCGATTTATTTTTAGACATTGTATTGTCGAAACTGTGGAGACAAAACTTAATACTTCGGTAATTACCGAGGATAAGGTCGTTCCGCTTTTTTCTTCGTCGTAATTTAGCATTTTAATCACCCGTGTTTGACATGGTCACACGAGGTGTTGAACTGCAAACACAGAATTATTTCTATCAAATTATTTCCCGACTTCCGGTTTGCAGTGATATGATTTGCTGGAGTCGAACATGAGGAATGACTCATGGTAGCTGCTGTAATTTTATGAAGATTTTTTTTCGTCAGACTCTAATTAATTCTTTCGATGAACAGAGAAGACACCACACAGCTGAAGCCAGCCCCGGGCTAAATATCTCTTGCTCTCAAAGGACGCCTCGCCTTGTGTACAAAATGCAATTTTCTTTCTAAATGAGATAGTCCTGTCGACAATCAGATATCTATTTTAGAAATGTAGTCACATCTTAGACGCTCGCTCACAAATATATTCTATAATTCATTAAATATTCAACATTCCTTTGGACGTTTTATTGTGTTTGGAATTGACGTTTTCGTATTGTCGAATTTACTACTACATCATGAAACCCTCAAATCCCCACCCCAACCCCATCACTCTTCCCACCTACAACACCACCGCAACCCACCCAAGGAGGATATATATAGAATAGGCTATCGCGGAAGGGATATGGAGATTGGGTCCATAGGTATGGAAGGTAAAATATCCTTAATAGAAAATTGGTACACCATCATCATTATCATCATCATCATCATCATCAGACATTATGGATGGTGTTACAGTCGATGCTTGTATTATTCCCCTCAAACTTATGTTTCTAAGGTTTTAGAAAAAAATATCCGAGCTTAAAATTTGATGCCTTGTATAAAAGGAACATGTCGTAATATGTTACCCCTACGCACGTGTATCGGCTTAACGTGTCTGTGTGTTGTGACGTAATGATTTACCGGTAAATATTAACACGTATGACGTCATTGTTTGGTTTGGCTTAAAGTCTACCCCTGCGTCCGGTTATAGCACGTGAGACAGATGTATCGCCTTAGACTCGCAGGTTTTAGTGTAAATAAGCTTATGTGGTTTATATCAGTGGTGGCACGTTAGGTCTCATCGGGAAAGTCGCAACAAAATCTGTAATAGAGGAGAAATTAACCAGGAAGAGTCGGCGCAGTTAACAACATGGGGAACCATGACTTTAACACGTATTGCCATTAATTGTTTACCTGATTTTTGGGGATCAGTTATATAACATACCAAAATTAAGCGGGTCCTAATATTGTCGCAACATTGTATGGGCGACGCTGCCATGAAAATTCACAAATATATATGACTTTTAAGTTGGGATACAAATGTGCTTCCA
Source organism: Mizuhopecten yessoensis (assembly GCF_002113885.1). NCBI lineage: Eukaryota > Metazoa > Mollusca > Bivalvia > Pectinida > Pectinidae > Mizuhopecten > Mizuhopecten yessoensis. The sequence continues at coordinate 490,593 of NW_018480055.1, read as the reverse complement.
GAGTAAAAACGGCAAATTCAATTACAATATCAGTAAGATTGTTTTCTGTTATGTTCAGAACTTGCTAATGAAGCTAGCGCGCCTCATTGATTTCGTCAAGTTCGTGTTGGCATTTACATTGACTATGAATACCAATTGAAAGATTATAATGACGTCATAATTGTGATAACGTCACGAGCATCACTTCAGATTTATGGTGATATAAATGATGACATTTTCAGCAGACCGTGAAAAGGAACGTATGACGTCACTCTGCATAAAGTTTAAATAAACCGTGTCAAGGCTTATAGTTGTGAGAGAGAAAAAAATATTTTCTCATTTTTCTATAAGAATTTTAAAAAGAGACTTAAAAAGGACATTAATAAGAAAATAATTTATCAAAAACAGGAGATCCGAAAAATGTTTTCCTTTCATGGGCCCGTGCTATTACATATATAATAATAATAATTCGAGGTTCTTATATACCGCTTTATCACAACCTAGTTCGTAGGTCGTCTCGATGCGGTTCACAAATTATTATCCGTGGTTAATTTGCAACCAGCCAATTACAGCCGGTGCTGCCATTTCGGCGCTCACCGCTAGCATTCTTCAATTCTAGCACCGCCCAAAATATAGCATTAAGCCTAATAAATTAAAAATAATATAAATTTCTATATATATAAACTGCGTTTCCAATTATACTTTCTTTACACTTAAATTTCTATATAGACGTACTTAACAATTAAAAAGGTGACGAAAATAAGCCATTAGCGTTTGTTTTGATATTTTGATTATATTGAGTATAATATCCGTCAATTTATCTCAAAAAATGCCCTATCTCGCCTTAATAGGGCACTGATTGACACCTATTCTTTATTGTAGCGAGTGGCTTTCAGGTCCTTATCAATGTAAAAACACAGCCAGTGTGGAAACAGGTACAAGAGGCCCTAATCTGGTAGTACAGGATTTAGCGGGTCTCGTGACTGTTGTAACAGCCCCGGGGACTACCTTTGTCTTTTAGGGAGCTGGTTTTCGGGGCCGATACAATAGACTCGATTATGAATAGATAATGAAGATCGGTATGGGGTACAGTATTGTGTTAAGAATTAGGCGACTATCAACAACGGCTAGAATATGTTTTAAGATTTTGTAAGTAAACATTTACACGTGGTTCGGCTCCTCCCCCGCCTTTGTTGGCCTGTTGTAGTTAGATATACACCAGTAAGTATATACTTCTTGCTATCTCAGTCTGGCCAACATTGACCACCTTACCACTGAAGATAACTGTCAGCGCTTGCTTGACCCACCACGACAGCACGTTGAAGAAGGTAGGCCAAACATTCACCTTATAGAGACACGATGTTACCATTTCAGCTTGTTTACATGCGTTGTCCCCTTCGACATATAAATTAAATAATGATCTTAAATCTTTTGACATTTTACAATTATAATATTTTGCAGCCCACGTATGAGATAGTGATATAAGCATACCACACACATGATATTTTCTACTGTAAGTGTTTATAATGTTATCTAAAACGCATTCTCATCACTTTTTTAAGCCGAATCTTCGTCACTATCGTGTTTACTTATCATATTGCATGAACATGTAATCTTACAACATTCTCTGCCTATTCACAAGATATGTCCCAGGTCGTTTATTTAGAGTGTGCATTTTCAATGTGTTGTTGAAGAATGTAAATAATGTTCTCAACATCAAAGACATGAAATTCGCGTAGGGAGGTATGTCATGTTTATGTATACAGGTCAGTCTATAACAGGAGAGGGGAGGGGTCCAGATGTATGGTTATAATACTCCGCGTGACTATGATTCGAATGACATATCGCTTTTTAAATAACTTATTATCGCTTTCTTATTTTAAATATATTATATTGTACATACACATTGGTATGTGTCGGGATGGGGTTGAATCACAAAATTAACGTCCGTGCTTAATTTCCATTGTAACCGGTATATAATCCTTTGCTGGCTTTATATATGGATTAAATATATAAAATATATATGCAAGTTGACTATAGAGGTATCGTCGTATTTGTATTATGATACATCAGAAATCAATGTATTTAAATATGAATTCTTCCTAACAATCATAAGAACCTGACAGTAACATTATATACCGATGTCATCTCCCCGCTTATATTATATATATCCTTTCCCGTCCTTGTGTCATATTCTATAAATCCTGTCCCCACCCTCTTTTCATATTCTATAAATCCTCTCCCCACCCTCATGTCATACTCTATATATCATCTCCACTATCTCTTGTCATATTCTATAATTCTCTCCCCACCCTCATGTCATATTCTATAAATCCTAGCCCCTCTCTCGTGTCATATTCTATAAATCCTCTCCCCTATCTCACGTCATATTCTATAAATCCTCTCCCCTATCTCTTGTCATGTTCTATAAATCCTCTCCCCTATCTCATGTCATGTTCTATAAATCCTCTCCCCTATCGCTTGTCATATTCTATAAATCCTCTCCCCACCCTAATGTCATACTCTTTAAATTCTCTCCCCTATCTCATGTCATATTTTATAAATCCTCTTCCCACCCTCATGTCATATTCTATAAATCCTCTCCTCTATCTCATGTCATATTCTATATATCCTCTCCCCTATCTCATGTCATATTCTATAAATCCTCTCCCCTATCTCATGTCATATTCTATAAATCCTCTCCCCACCCTCATGTCATATTCTATAAATCCTCTCCCCTATCTCATGTCATGTTCTATAAATCCTCTCCCCTATCGCTTGTCATATTCTATAAATCCTCTCCCCACCCTAATGTCATACTCTTTAAATTCTCTCCCCTATCTCATGTCATATTTTATAAATCCTCTTCCCACCCTCATGTCATATTCTATAAATCCTCTCCTCTATCTCATGTCATTTTCTATATATCCTCTCCCCTATCTCATGTCATATTCAATAAATCCTCTCCCCTATCTCATGTCATGTTCTATAAATCCTCTCCCCTATCGCTTGTCATATTCTATAAATCCTCTCCCCACCCTATGTCATATTCTACAAATCCTCTCCCACCCTCATGTCATACTCTTTAAATCCTGCCCCCACCCTCATGTCATACTCTTTAAATCCTGTCCCCACCATCATGTCATACTCTTTAAATCCTGTCCCCACCCTCATGTCATATTCTTTAAATCATCTCCCCTATCTCATGTCATATTCTATAAATCCCCTCCCCACCCTCATGTCATACTCTTTAAATCCTCTCCCCTATCACATGTCATATTCTATAAATCGTCTCCCCACCCTCGTCATGTTTTTTAAATCCTGTCCCCACCCTCATGTCATATTCCATAAATCGTCTCCCCTACCCTCGTCATATTTTATAAATCCTATCCCTGCCCTTGTACCATATTCTTTAAATCCTCTCCCTTCCCTTGTGTATAATTCTACTGTATAGCTTTTCTCCCGCCTGCCTTTGATATTTTGTTAATATTCCACACTGGTTCCATGTTCTGTAGAACACTGCCTCGTCAATATCCCCACTTCCACCTCTCTCTCACCCCTCCCATGCAAGGAGACTCACCCCAGACCAGGGTTACTGGCCTGATCGCGCCGTACGACGCTTGACAAATATTTACTTAGCTTTATGTACTTCAATCATTACAGATTTTTTTTCTTAAAACCATCATGTTTTCGTAATGCGTTTGACACATGTCATTACATCTGTTCGGAGCAGACCTTGGGTTTTGGCCTCTCTTTGAAAAACTGTTTAAAAAGAGGCTCATGGTAAAATTCAACTTAATATGATCTTTCCAGGACGGTTATATGATAAGGGGGGGGTGACAGTAATTTACATTTTGTTATTTATATTAATTGTGAGTTTAGTCATACCAAAAAAGCAGTCTTCACTAACGAATTCACTCAAATCAAAACAAGGTCAAGGATTAGGACTACCAAGTGACCGGAAGTGGTCAAGATGTATTAAGCCTGTCAACACAATTTATCTTTCGCAATGTACAAGGTCAGCCATTACACACGCGAAGAAATTATTTATTTGCATTTTTATGGAAAACTACGCTAATGAGATTCGCCTGTTTTTTACCTGTTATAAGTGCCCATTTTACCTGCAATTAAGGTCCTTTGATCTCCTCATCACCACACCTGTGGAATGTTATCACGGATTCAGGTATTGTTGCTGGGTCCAGCGCTTTGTCAATTTCGGTCCCAATTAAAGATAAACGGTATCAAAGGATTTGAGACTCGATATGGGGTAAACATTGTTGAGATGTCTGTCGCTCCTCAACATCAAAACATCCTCGTGCCAAATGGCTACCTACTTCTGAAATCAAAACCCCCTTCTGTCCATGTCCAGCTACTACAACCCGTACAGTAACGTATTGACCGGGTTTCTTAACTCAAATACTGTTGTCACCAGTTTTATGATGGGGAAAGAAAACAGGTAGTTTATATAATGTTAAACCAAATTTTCTATTTGAAGCTATGCTCATTTTGTTCATGTTAATGTATATTAGAAATATAAGCAATCACTCTGCGACTTTTCTACATGTCTATGTATGTATTTCACTGTGTTTTTCGTTTTTACCTTCAAACTACTTAATAGTTACAAATGTGCAAAATACATTTATTTATTGGGTTTTTTTTTAATAAATTTCTTCAAATAAACATCCCTATTTCATGTACCTGATTCTAGTACCCTGTACCCCGTACCCCGTACACTGTACCCGTAAACTGTATTTTCACAGAACAATACATTCGATACGATATGTATCTTGATACACATATCTGACTTTAAAGTTATTTTTACAATACATGTAGCTTTACGATGTAAAACGTACAACAGCTAAAAAAAAACCAAAAAGAACTGTATTCACTATTTACATCGGAAAGCTACATGTATTGTGAAACTAACTTTAAAGTCAGATATGTGTATCAAGATACATATAGTATCAAATGTATTGTGCTGTGAAAATACAGATTGTGGGGTACAGGGTACGGGGTACGGGGTACAGGGTACGGGATACAGGGTACAGGGTACAGCGTACTAGATTCAGGTACATCCCCATTTCCATATATGTAGCTTTCTGACCTGAAAACCTCGGTTACGTCCCCTTATGACATCGATCAAGTCTTATTGTGTTGTATGTTTCAGAACATGACAACCAGATATTTTCATGTATTTACCTTTTATGATGGTTAATAATTTACGCACATGGAGACATGACCACATTTACCTGCTTAAAACGTTTTGTATCGTAATGCACGACCGTCTTTAAATGACCATAGCTGTTGATAGGACGTTTAACAACACTTAATCAAACCAAACCAATCGTGATGCAAGATAATGGTCATCACATTGGTTAATATGTCTCTGATTAAAAATCTTTGCGAAAATTATGTCGACAATAGGAAGCATACTCTTATAGTACTGGTAGGTGTTGAACGTGCTGTAATTATTGGTCGTAGAGTATATACTAGCGCGACTCTGGACCTACCAAATATCGAGTCTAATATATTGAAACACGCGACCTTGGGTAATACACAAAAAACACAACGTTGGTGTTCCTTGTGATGACAAGACTTTATAATATATGACATTGCTTATTCATAGTTTTTATTCTTTGGCTTTGCTTATTGAATGGAGCAAGCTTTGATTCCACGATAACAAGGATTTTCAATAACCCAATGACATTTTTGCAATATACAAAATACTGGAGAAATGCACCCTGAAAGAGGACGTTATGTATCGGAGACTATTTTGGATCTTTGAACACATACAAGATATTGTATATAAAGCAAAAGACGCTTAGGTGCCTACAAAAAGACAATAAACACAATTTCTCAACAGAATCCCGGTTAACTGGTCAGCGGAGTCAATGATTGTCTAATCTATATCAATATTTGGAGCTAGCTATCAGTCCTGGTCCCCTATTTGACCAACATAATTCCCTTATTAGGCCATCTGGGGATATAGGGACATCTTCGCCCCATTTACTGGATTAGAACTATCCACATTATCTTGGGTATTATGTGGACTGTAATCTTACGGCGGTTTGATAAACTCCGTGTCAACTGGGGGAGTGTATCAATCTCTCACCTGTGTGTACAGGTAGTCTGTCACTACAGGTAAATACCTGTAGAGAAATATTACGCAATAAACTCCCGGATTTAAAGTAACCTCTTCAACATCCTGATAATATCTAACCTGTGTTTGTTTTAAAATTCAAAATTGTCCATAACTAAGGATTTGGAGTCAATCGCTTCCGTTCCAAATGGTGGTGGTTTATATTGCCATCCAGAGCACAGGGGCTCGGTTCAGGATTTTGTGTAATATTTTACGTAAATTGTAATTTCGGTTAATACTACACGTATACACATCAGTAAATAATAGCATCACGTTTTGTCCGACGTTTATACACAGTTAAAACCTTATAGAATAAAGGGTATCGTGGTACAATTGATCCGGTGTTTTATATAAGGTTTTAGAATGTATAAACACCAGATAAAGACATTGCTACCATTTACTTATGTTTATACGTGTACTTTAGACCGGAATTATTTCAATTTACGCCATATATTTCCCAAAATCCCGAAACCGAGTCTCTGTGCTCCAGAGATAACGTTATAATCAAATGTCAATTTCGCTGGCAAACATAGTCTTACACGTATCTTACCACTTGTAATTCATTACTGTTTAAATTTAACCCGTCATCTTCGCATGAAAACCAATACGACCTTAAATACGAGTTCCTACATATATACTTTTAAGAGATCTTAATTCCACGCTGTCAATAGAATACAACTATTTCCAGAATACAAAAATTTCCTTGTATTTTATATGAGGCGAAGTTTAGACTACAATGTAGATATTCAATTCAATTGTGTTAGAAATATTTATTAAACCAGATTATTTGTATACGTTTGACGCTGAGCTGTCAGCTGTGTTGCAAGTACAGGATCAAGAGTGTTGATACGTTTATTTTACGACGTGTAGATTCTCTCCATCAGCTAACATGCTATGCTCGTCATCCTCAGCTCCATGTAAACTAACGAGGATTGCACGTCTATGTGTTTATACGTTATAAAACCGCGCACCTGTTGTTATGAAGGGTTCAGACTTATCTCTGTACGACAGGTATACTGATATACACTATGTATACAACTAATCTCACTTTTAATTATAAGATTGTTTGTATACAGCTAAACACTGGTTATCAGTTTATAGTAAATCCGATTTATAGATAACAGTCGACCGATCTCCGTGTCGATATATTAACGATACTCTAATTAATTTAGATTAAGACTTAACCGTCGCGTACCTACAGTTCTGACTGAGGACATCTGCTCCTCAGTAGCGTACTTTTGGCACCCCCTTGTTCTGTGTTATCGTAATCGGCGAGAGTGCTCACTTCCGGTACTCCACAGGCATGATCTGGCAGCTACTATTGCACATCACATATGAAGTACAGCTTAGTGAATACGAGTAAAAAATGTATTAAGGGTATATGCTACCTTATTGTGACACAAAGGTACGGTACCATAAAGTAGAAAAACATCATCGACTTTATTATTAATATGAAATATTTGTTTAGATTTAATTTTTTACAAAATTATTTTATATAAATCAAATCTTGATATTTACAAACTCATATTTGTAAAATTTTCGCATTTAAAATATGCAATACTTCCATGTAAAGGTGGAGAGCTTAATTATACTCTTTACCAAGGGTGACGGTAACTGTTAACCATATACCCGCAAAGACATCATCTAGTGGTTCGTCGCGAAAATAAATTCTCGCGAGTTCCAGCGTGTTTGGTTGCATCCCTCATCCCTGATAAGACTCACGGAGAAAACGAACTCTCGCGAGTTTGAACGAGACCCACAAATGGCTCTCTCAAGGTGGTCGTGTCACTTGATAAGATTCCCTAAATAGTTTTAGCCATAGGTGTCCGAGATCTTCCTCTGGCCAACGGTCACTCTGTCCACTAGACTTACGTAACGGTCAGCTCTTAATCCCTAGTTATCTCCGACACTGACCAAAACTTCGACCCAAAACAATGACAACACACTTGACGACGAGGGGACAAATAGCCATTAGGGCAAAACCCAGCTGTCACCACGAGGACACCAATAATCTCCGTACACGTTATTAGGGGACACACAGAGTTAGAGACTGTGGACGAACACACAGATTAGGGACAGGGAATAAGACCCCATTAGGGCGGTCTGATTGGTCAACAGTTTATACATGACGGGGGTTTACAGAGATTTTCTTTGGACCTATGGACTCATCACCTTTCTACTCTCAGTTTCGATTTGTTTTACGTCTACAAAACTTAAAACTCAAAACATCGTAGAAGACCGTGGGTATTGCCAAACGAACATTTTCCGGAATACGGCACCCGGCATACTCCCTTATTTGCTTATATATTGCGTGTGTTAAGAGCAACTCTAGTTAATAAATATAATCGTGATATACGTGTTTCTTTTTGCCTGATAAATATCTAACACTGAAAGAAATATCCTCTATACTCCGCATTGGTTATTCAGTTCTTCACTTAGACCAATACTCGCTGGAAATCCTTATGCCAACTTCCGGTTCTCAGAGTAAATATTAAACCTTAAATCTTTTGTTTTGAAATATTAATTTCAAAGCATCCTTTTTATTAACTTTGAAAGACTCGATCCGTGTAAAACTAAAATAAGAAAAATGAACTACGTTAAAAAGACTAAACATGGCAGTCACTTCACGGCCAATGTTCATGGAACCGTTCTCATGCTAAAGCATTACTTCCGGTGTTCTCGTGGAATTAAAACTTTCTTTAAACTAGCTAAAATTATGTAACATTGTCAAAACGTAGAGCTAACTCATTAAAACGATAATCTGCCATCACGTGTCTTCGAGCTTCCTCCAAAGACACTAGAAAATGTTAATATTGCGTAAGGTTTTCACTGGGCACTGATTTCATGAATAGCTGCTGGTTGAATCCAGATACAATTGAAAGCCGAAACCTGAAACACTTCATTGAATAAGGGGAGGAACAACCTGTTTGTCTGTTTTTTTAAAGTACCGTTTTCGAATGTAAATCCTAGCGGACCTGTAAATGTTTATGTAGGCCTTGCAAGGCTCGCTTGAGGCTCTGGTCCAATCGTTTGAGTACGGGTTTAACTTATTTCAGAACGCATGTCACACTTGGTTCGCAATGTCTGGCGTATGTGAATCAAGTTACCATTTACGGCGAAGTAGCTTTTTAAACATTAGACGCCATATCGCGGTTTTAATTCACGTAAAGTGGTCGCACAGATAAATGATAAAGCAGAAACTAGAAGGTCGTTAATTATACCGCTAATAAGAACAATCCTGAATGGACAGACTATCTGTCTAATGTTTTATACCTAAAAGTACATGTTTGATTGTTTTAATGCGTTTTTCGCTCTATTTTTTCTTTTTTTGCAGGAAAAAGAAAAAATCAACCAATGTTTAAATGTAGTTATCAATCAGTGTTATGTTGTATTTATTTGGAATTGTAAATAATAAAGAAACAAAAACTAGTCCCCGGTTCTACGGTCTGTTTTTAACGCAGGGTAAATAAATGTATAGCATTTTAACAAAAACCAATTTAACGAGATAACTTCACAGATTGTATGGAAATTTAAGGCAAATCCTAACTGTGAACATGTACTTCAGCCATTAGGCGGGTAGGAGCCCTAAAACCTATAATCTGTTTTTGGGGTCTGGCATGATCGGATGTGTCAGGTAAAAAGTCATTTACACCAGATTTACCGATTCAGGTAAATGTGACCATGTCACGGCCATCGCATTGTGTGGATATCCGAGACATCACAGACTAAATCACAAATACGAAACAAAATGTTAAATACAGCTCGTTATTAGCGCTTGAAACGTTTTGTGAAATGTTTTATGTAAAACGAATATATATGTATACCCCGTCCCCCCATCCGCCTGCCCCGCACAAGAAAAAACAACCTTACATATGGCGCCAGTCATGAAACACTGAACTTTATGTACCCTCAAATTGAAATACTCATTTATTTAAAATATAACGACATAATTGCAGATACAATTGTTATTCATAAATGTCAAATATAAAAGTATATAAACATATTTATTTGTTGCATAAACCGTTTATTGTGCAGTCACCATCTTAGAAGAGTTTTTCCAAATTATATAATTGCATACTAGACGCAATGTTTTGGTGATGAAAAATTATCGCCGCATAAAAACTTTCCGGAACCCGCCACACGACTCACCGTGTTTTGATTATTTAGCCCGAAAATGGTCGAAAATTTGACGGAGTCGGTTCTATATGAGTTAACGGTTACCTTTGTACATGTGATAGATGATTATTCTGATGTTATTATTCCTTGTGTCCTAAGACAGCATTATGTGTGGACTTCACAGTAACACTTTTGAGAGCTGCTTGTCCAACATATTTTTTATTCTGAACGAGACATTGCGGGTAGGGTTCAACTTTTTTTAGTTGTTCAAATACAATGACTCGATATCACACGTTTTGTCATGTAACCATGAAGCATAAAATAATTCGGTTAAGTTTTGATTACTTTTAATAGTAACATAAGGCTGTAAATTAGTGGTCTCCATGTCATTAAACATTGATATACGCCCTTCGAACTTAACCACGGAAATTGTTGTTTATTCTTAAAAAAATTCACTCGTTTCAAATCTTTGTTTGCAACACAAAAAGGCACCTTAACTGTAAAGTCTCAAATTTTGTACATTTTTTTAATCTTTAGTTTTATAGGAGATGTGAGTTCGTTGAAAAGTTGTTCCAAATATTTGATTTTATTAAAAGTTTGACTGAACAAATACGATATGTTGTTCCAAATTACAGGAAACATGCCCCATACTATTCCGTCTTTGCGTATTGCAGAGTTATCTTCTCTAGGGAACAGGTATTGATTGTTACGTCATTGGTTTGTGTGAAAAAATGAAGTCGTTTTCTCAAAAATTGATGACGTTACTCTCACAAACAAGTGACGTAACAATCAATACCTGCTCCCAAGAGAAGATATTTCTGTAATATGCAAAGACGGAATAGCTTAAATGATTCCATTGAAACATTTTGTTAGGCCGGGTTTGATAACGGTGTTTAACTCGTACTAAAGGTATAAAACCAACTGAAAACACAACAGTTCAGGAATGTATTTTGTTGATCGCACGCTCGTATGGACGTCTCCCTTTGATGATCAGTCCCGACTGTACCGGTCTTACCGAACCGACAACAACATTGCACCTTATTACGGGACCCGTAGTCCGACTGGCGACTCCGGCACTTACCGAACAATCCGTCCAAACTGTTGTGACGCGAACTGTATAAGTTTATGTAACTAGTAGATTTACAGCTCTACAGGTGACTTAAATACAATTATATCTTAAACCCTTCGAATCGTTTTGTCATTTTATAGGGAGGAAAACATTAAAACTGTGTTGGGTAAAGCGATTACACCTCACTACTTACTCAATAACCTCGGCGTGTGGCGCAAATAATTCCCTATATATTCGTCTGTTGTTCAACACTATACTTCAATATTTGACAACTTATATGAAGCGGAAATGTGCAGTTTCACTACAGTTTACCCTTCAGACATGTTCAGAGTTCAAAAGTACCCGGTTCGATTTTGGTCCAACTTCCGGTCTGGTCCCATTTGTATTTTTCATTTCCTGTTATCCAAACCATGGAATTATATTTGTCTTCAGATTAGTCCATTTCAATACAATATGGTTTTTATTGTGTTATGATTTTGTTATTTTAGAACAAATGTTTGGTTCACAAATATATGAAGTAGGGGAATCGAAAACCATAAAATGAACGTTTGACAACTTCATTGATTAATTGACCGAATGATGGTTCTGAACGGTTCTGTTTGGATTACAAATGTTAATTACCATTCATCAAAAATTAAGTATATTGTTTCTGACTCCTTCTTAGTTTTATTTCAAATTACAAAATGGTTTTCATAACACGAATATTGAACTGACCACTGTTCACCAGATTCGAGACATTTTGACATCGATTTAGCACTTTCTGTCAAAATGGATCTGATCTATCGACCAGCGATCTGCTTCGTTCTCGTCGCTGCTAGAATCTGTGACCGAGAGTTACTGTGGCATGGGGATGGAGAGGGGGTTGATATAAGGGCGAATTTATCTATTTAGACCCTAAAAGGAATGCAAGTAACGTAAGTTTCGACACGTACATAGCAAACTACAAACTAATTATCACTTACAGCGCCCCCTGTCATGATGTACCTGTTCAGACAGGGGTCGATAATTAGTCATCACTTGTCAGTTGAGCTAAGGACACTAATTAAGTACCTCTAATCAAGCGAATGTAAGCAGTTTGGTTTCACGGCTTTCTGTGTTCTCGAGGTCGTGCCTTGGTCAGTCGACATCGTGGTTTTTCACACCGTGTGTCACGTGGTCGATAGTGACTCGTGCCAGAACGTTAATTGGAGAGGTGTTCAGGGCCCCTAGCTCCGTAACTTAACCAAATAACAATACCACGTAATGAACATAAGTTAACAAACACAAACCTGTTGAGCTGTTTGTATTAATGAGCACATTTCACAGGGAGGTTTCGTGACAAATTCACCCCAAACTCTTTATGTAAAATGAGCTTAAACTTTCAAAGTTAATTGAAATGTATCGATTATTAATTACCTATTGTACTTATCAACATATTCTTAATTAGTGAGCACGTTCTAGTGGCAGACCTACGTCAAATCGACACAATAAAACCCTAGCTATCTAAAAAATGTGTTAATGCCATTATAAGGAATAGCGGAGACACTTCTATTACCGTTATATGCTGTATGTGCGGATACCCTAATGATTTATATGAAGAGTTTGATGATGTGACTTTAATCAAACCGTAAAATAGTGTAAGTATAAATTTGAAATGTACATATACTAATATGTTTAAAAATCAATACATAAGTTTATCAAATCTTTCCATCGCCATAATAAGTACCACAAAAATTGTAACATAGCCCTCTCAACAAATATTATAGCTTTCTGAATAGGAGGTCTTCAAACTTCAAATAATTTTATAATCATTATTCCGACAGTTATCGAAACTCTTCAATAGTAAATAAGTATCTACTGTCAAACATAACCACTATCTTCAATTAATTTAATGATCATTATTCCGAAAATTATTCAAACTCTTAAATAATTAATATATATCAACTGTCCCACATAACCACTATGTTAAATATTCAATGTACGTTTTTGATATCACATGCTGTAACCGGAATTGGAGAAGACTTATATAGGCTGAAGCATGTTGTCCAATTTTGGGAATCTATTAAATATCTTAACAATAGTATCCAAATTAGACCTATATGTTTGGTTCCCTGGTAAGTTGTCGTAATTAGAAGCCATATGGATACAAAATACCTGAAAACGATTTATTAAGGAAATTAAAATCATTGTAAATGTTCTTTTGTATTTAAAAATGATTGAAGCAAAGCATATAACATTCAAGTAAATGAATACATAGAACAGCCAAGAGATTTATATCACAACGTTGATTTTTAGTACGAATTTTTAGGTATTATTTAAAGAGATTTAGCCTATTGAGAAATATATTGAATTTAACCAGATACTTAATCTTTATATAAACTTATTCAAATACCAACTTCAAGACGTATCGAAAGAATGACATTGACATTTTGTTATTTCCATTTCAAAATATTTTATATAACAGCAGATTTACAGATAATACAGATATCGGAAAACAGTCTGTGTGACAACAATAGGACTGGCTAACAGGCTAAGTCTATAGCAGACATACCAGTTTGTTTATCAAATTTTATTACATATTTATATTTACATATATAAATGGATAAGATGACAGACTATATCAATCTTCTCCATGATGGTATAAGTAAGACATTATATATATACATGTCATTAATAAGCTATTTATATTATTGTATTAAATCCAATCATACAATCATACATTTACCTACTTACACTCTCTATACACACTCATGTCAATGCTATATGATAGTTATACTATTATCTAAATTGACTAGCAACTATCAACAATTATGATTGAGTTAGGTTTAATACAGAAAATAATTCATTTAATTATATATACATGCAAAAAAACATATATAATAGTTTGATTATATTTAAACTTTTAGTTACATCATCCTAACCGTTTAGATGCAAAAATGTACTTTTCAACATTAGACAATATCAATATATTTATTTCAGAAGGTAAGTCAGTAATTCCAGATGTCAAAAGATGAACATTTAAGTATCAGTGTCATTCTATATAGTGGGCACACGATTCGACTCAGAACTTTACTGAACCTGATAAATACTATATATTAAATTACACATACACCTATTATACAATCTGTATGTATTTGTATCATATCAATAAATCAAGATTTACCTTAATCAGATAGGAAGTCATCACGTTCTAAAGAACTGACATTTTGACAAGAGAAAGTTTAAAATGCACCCTTCTGAGGACATTGTTCAGCTTCCTCACCCTGGATTGACCGCATTAAAACTTTTAATAGATATATATATGAAATGTCGATTTCTAATTATTTTAAATTAGCGCGTATTATTTTATTTTTAACTCTACTATTATTGACGTGAGATTCGTTGTCCGTTTTCTTGTAAAAATAAATACCCGTACAGAATAATTGCTGCCGTTTGATTCCAAACAACCATATTGGTCTTACGTGTTTAACCTTCTTTTAAGTCTTATACTGAATGAAAGTAAGAAAAAAGCAAAAAAAAAAATACGGCACTAAGTATGAACTCTCCTAACTCATACGACCTTTTTTTCTTTGTCTTGGTTTGATCAACGAAAATATCGGGTATATCTATCGGGGTAACAAGAACGTATTTATTACCGCCATTGTTACGACATAAAGGCAAAAGTCACGAAAAAAAACGAAAAGTTTTTTTGTCAGTGTGTCGCTGTGTGGTAAGTTACGTTAGAAAACACGGACAGATTTTTCTTGTTGATATCAATACGAAATAAATATAATAGCGTCCCTAAAATATGACTGATATTTTCCAACCCATTAAACCACTAAAAAGTCATCAAGATAAAGATCTCTTTATTTAGACAAGCCTGACATATTGAGAGTTAATTTACAGAAAACTAAAATGGATTTAAAGCTTGACGGTGGCATGTTTAAATATTTATCTAACATATTTATTTTCTTTATACTTTTTTTTCCCGAGCTCTGAGATTTTTCTTTATCAGAGCGCAAGACTGCCAATCGCTCCGGGGTGGACGAAGATGATATCTCGGCTTACATGCGGCTAATTAGGGGGGCGGGGCTTATATTCTTGACATGAGGGCTTTTGATTGGCGATAAGGTTACTTGATTGGCAGCTCTCGTGTCGGGGTATGAATTGACGTCTTGTTCCTGACAGTCAGTACACAGAGGAGTGGAAATACTGGATGGGCGGCGGTTCGTTTTTATAGTCAGTCAATTTAAACATTTCATGTGGAACTTTTTTGCGTGCTAGTCATACCAAGAAAAACAGGGGACATTTGTTTAGTAGTGCGATGGTTCTATATATAAATATATATACACACACCTCGCTGGATTAATACTGTATTAAGAACTACACGGAGCCCTAGTGAAAACGGCCGAGAGGACTGGAGTTCTCTAAGCAAAGGAGTTGGTAATCCCCTTCAATACTATTACATGTGTAAGAAGATTTAGGTATACGGACTGCCGGAATAAACACGTACGTTTGATTGCCTTTGTGTGCTTTTCACTAAGCGTTTACATTCTAGTGTTTGGGAAATACGAGAAGTTTGTTTTCTCCTCTGTACAAATCTTTTAAAAAGATTCGGGAGTAAAAATGTAACCTGAATTTCTTGTTTGTTTTAGGAAACGCTAACGGACTTGTGTGAAGGCCTGGACCAGTGTTTGTAAACTAATGGGTGGAAAGTCGTCGTAGCACCAAACCAACAGCACTCTTCTACAAAACTTGTCGTCTGCTCGTCATACACAACAATGGCGGGCCATCTCGGACTGTCGTGGAGATATTTGGTGTTCGTGCTTTGTGTGACGACCTTTTCGTGTTTGCTTGCGGACGCTGAACAAAGATTGCAATGCCAGGAAGTAACCATTCCGATGTGTCGCGGTATCGGATACAACTTTACGTACATGCCTAACCAATTCAACCACGAGACCCAGGAGGAAGCTGGTCTGGAGGTCCATCAGTTCTACCCTTTAGTGGAAATCAAGTGTTCTCCAGATCTACGACTTTTTTTGTGTAGTATGTATGCGCCAATATGTATGGAAGGTTACAACAACCATCTACCCGCGTGTCGCCCTGTTTGTGAGAGAGCACGTGCGGGTTGTGCACCCTTGATGGCCCAGTACGGATTTCAGTGGCCGGAGCGCATGAACTGTGATAAACTTCCGTTGTCGGGATTATGTGTTGATGCTAATGCTACAGACAGTTCCACAGCCTCCCCTCCTCGTCCACGACCCACCCGACCCCACATCGACCGCATTCCTCCTAAGCATATCACGGCGGATAAACCTCCGAAAAAATTGGTTCCCAACCTACCCCGGATACCGACACCTGTCAAAAAGGACGAGTACCCAGCGTGTTGTCAGTGTAAGATGGTTCGTTTGGAACAGTCGAGTGGATTTTACAACGAGATCATGACGGGAGGACTAGACAACTGTGCTCTGAACTGTACAAGTCCGTACTTTTCTTCAGACGAGATGACATTCGCCTCGTTCTGGATAGGCTTGTGGTCCATTTTGTGTTGTATATCTACTGCCATGACGGTGCTGACGTTTTTCGTGGACATGCAAAGATTCAAGTATCCAGAACGTCCCATTGTGTTCCTCAGTGCCTGTTACTTCATGGTCAGCTGCGGCTACATCATTCGCCTGATCGTCGGTCACGCAGCCGTCGCATGCGATGGGAAGATGATCCGCTACGAGACTACTGGACCAGCGTTATGTACGGTCGTGTTTCTCTTGCTTTATTTCTTCGGGATGGCGTCGTCTATCTGGTGGGTGATTTTGTCCTTCACGTGGTTCCTGTCGGCTGGGTTGAAGTGGGGACAGGAAGCTATCGCCAACTACTCTCAGTACTTCCACGTGGCCGCCTGGCTCATCCCCTCCGTCATGAGCATTGCTGTACTCTTCAAGTCGTCTGTGGATGGTGACCCGATCGCGGGAGTGTGTTACGTCGGCAACCAGAACATAGACAACCTCAGAGGATTCGTTCTTGCCCCGCTTTTTATATTTCTCATTCTCGGAACCTCATTCCTGATGGCCGGATTTGTGTCGTTATTCCGGATTCGGAGTGTGATTAAGGCTCAGGGACGCGGTAAGACGGACAAACTGGAGCGTCTAATGATTCGTATCGGTGTGTTCTCCGTACTTTACACAGTTCCGGCTACCATTGTGATTGCGTGCTATTTCTATGAACAACATCTTAAGGAGCAGTGGGAGAAATCCCTCGTGTGTCCGTGTTACCAAGGTGCTAGTAAACCAGAGTATTCTGTATTTATGTTGAAATACTTTATGTGCTTAGTTGTGGGTATTACTTCCGGTTTCTGGATCTGGACCGGAAAGACTGTAGATTCCTGGAAAAAGTTTTTCTATCGGACAGCCTGTTGTTGTGACAGAGACACTTCCGGATATAGCTCTCGAATGTCCAAATCTACGAACTCCAGTTACCCAGGTGTGAAAGCTCTCCCTCTCAGTCAGGTGTGATACACGGTGCCCAGACAGTGACTGTAAATTGCCGAAATGTTATATAAATTAATTATATATAAAACGAATCTTTTCTAGAGATTATCTATGTGTGCTTGACTGAGAAAGTTCTTTTTTCTATAATTTAATATCGAAAGGTTTTTGGTCTACGGATGTGAGTGAACATGTCTATTTTGTAAAGGCGATAATCATTTCAAAACACTTATAAAGATTTTTTAATTTCCTCCGAACCAGTAAATAGATTTTGGTTTCAGTTGTATGATTCGATTTTCAGACAACACAGAATAGATAATCTCTGGGAAACGATCCGAATTCCTATTGTGTAACACTGTAGTCCTATTTGTAAAACGTATGGTTAGCCTGAAACAAGACTGGAAAAACATTTGAACAGATTTAAAATTAAAAAAAAATCATGATTGTTTTTGGTAAAAAATATGGATGCATATAGAACTTATTCAATTCTAATTTTCAAAACACAATTTTAAAAATTAGGTGTAAAACAAAATGTTAAAATGTAATGGAGTATTGTGAAGAAGCGTTGCACCAGGTTGACCCTACTTTATACAATCGGACTACATTGTTACGCTTGTAAGTATGTAATGATGTGACCCACGTGTAAAAAACGCCCACTTAAAACTTAAGGTGAAAGTGGGAAACTTTAGTGCAATATTTCAATGTGGAGCACCTAGACAAGAGATGGGTCAATATTGACTTTCACAAATCTTGTGTTCGGAAGTTCCTCGATCAATTTTTTTTTTATTTACCATAGAAATTATTGATTTTTTTCCCCTCTTTTTAAAATAGATTTCCAAAAATGCATGTTAGCTAATCTGTGGGGACACGATGTAGCTCCACGGCGTCGTGCTGTGTAATTGTGGGTTGGAGTGGTGGCCGTACAATAAGAGTTCAAACTTTGTCAACACACTGGCACTGTCGACATCTCAAGTGTGTAATACATGTAAGCAAAGCTTGAACAAAAATTGACAAATAAAGGAAAGAATATAAGTACACATATGAACCTGTCACTACGCCAGAGTTGGCATTAGGTATTTAAGGCTTTATTTTCTGGTTAAAAATATGGAAAAAGGAAATTTACAAAAGTCGTTTTTTTTCAAAATTTAAGAAAAATGGATAAGAAAATATCGGAAACATCGCACCGATTTTTTTCTACTTTTTAAGTAGAAACGCACGATTTATTTCTTGTGATTAATAGTGCCACCTTGTTATAAATTGGAATGTGTTTTTTTTAAATGTTACACACCGACATTGACAAAAATAACACAGATAGTGTTAAAATTTAGACATGTTTTTTTCAATCTTGTGAGCAGCAAGAAAACGTAGGGTTCCGTTTTTGCACGTGGTATTGTCCTACTTGTGTTGATAAAATGATATTATTTACTGTTTAATGATGTTGACATGTATTATTTGTTATCTCCGAGTTATGGGTAAAATGCTGATTTCTTGACCTTTTAGAGAATTAATTAATTCTCTTCGTTTAATGAGAAATACAGATTTCTCCCGTCCTCATCGCCCCAAAAGAAATAGTGTATTGTTAACTATACTGCCTCCGGCCGGAAGTGTGTGCCCGCGGATGGAGGGATCATTAATTATTTCTGAATTCTGTCATGCAATTGGCATATATCAGCCTGTAGGTGTTGTTCTTTTGTTGATAATGTGACAGAAAACATGACGAGAGGATCCGTATGTCACTCGTTACCACACAGTATTATTCTCCGCCCAAATCCGGGCTATTGTCCTTTTATCCTGCAAATAGTTTTACCCATGTTTTTCTCGTTTGTAATTTGTCTCTTGTGAGTCTCCGGAGAATAAATCCGGTACGTTCTGACAAAGATGAGTTGCTGCCCTCCGTATCGTACAGAATAATTAATGATCCTGACAATCCTATGTTTGCGCATGTGTACGAGATTTTTTTGTATATTTCATGTTTATTTATAAGACACAAATTAATGTACATATATCCATTGGTTGACACCAAAATATCGCCATTTTATTGGGCCAATATTTCCCATTGTATTATCACGTTCGTTGCATTAAAATTAGTAAGTACTTATGTCGCTACGGTTATCCCGAGTCTGTAACTAGTTATTATAAACTGTAAATTCCCAAATCTCCGAAGTTAGCCCACCGTTTTATTTTAATTGCATCTATCAATCAAAAATATTATTATTTAGTTACATATATCAATTGTTAAGGTAAACGAAAATCCAAAGCACTATTTCATGAACAGCATGATTATATTTAAGTTTTTAAAAGTTTAGTAAAACATACGGAAGTGTATATTATTTGTCAATATAATTAAAAGAAAGAATGATCGGAGAAATAATTCATTAAATTGTATAAATAATTATCAGTATCCATGTGTATAAGCCCTACTGTTAAAAACTAGTGAGACAAAGAAAATTGAATTTGAATCATCAAAACAAACTACAAAATTGATTTAAAATTATCAACGCCAAAGGTATTTTGGAAGTTATTTAACAGGGAAAAATAATAAACCTACTGAATTTGGGTACAGCTTGGGCCAGTTCACTTCAACCATATTGAGTTACTGGAGTCGAGATAACTGAACTGTACACAAAATCGTGCTCATGGTTTTCCTGTAAACAGAGGAATTTGGTTGACAACAGTCTGTTTGTTTGTTTTTTTATAATGTTTTGAAAATACTTGACATCTGTACCATACGACGAGAAAAGTCAAAGCTTCATAAATTCAAAACTAGTTTAATTCTTTTTAAATTCTGACCACGGTACATTGTATCCTGGCTTTTATTCGGTTCTCAAATTCAGATTTCGATGGAGAGGTCCCCCCCCCCCCTCATGTTAGACACAATAGCTACAAATATATAAATAGGATTATATGAGGTGGTGCCACTAGATTTGAAAAAGTGATGAAATTTCAGAAGCAAAATGAGAATAATGTAGAAACTAAATACTAGTATAAAACGTGGGTCATTATTACTGAATGAATATTTCTCTGTCAAAATGATTTTTTTTTTTTGTAATTGGGAAAGTTGGATTGACATTATAATTTTCTTAATTAAAAAAATATGTAAAAGATAATGAAAAGAAGGAAAGAGTAAATTTGGATCTATTTAATTATTATTTTTTAAATTTTTCACATGCAAATAAAAATATGGATATTTTAATATGAACTAACAAGAGAATACATTTCAGAACCGAGGTAGTACGTTTGTTTTTTAAATATAAGTTATGGCTAGAAGAGTAGCATCAATAATTGCTAGCCATATGTTATAAATAAGAAATTCGCAAAACGTTTCTCACGAATTGCCTTGTGTAGGCCAGCCACACTAGACTACAAAACGGTTTTGTTACTGACGTGAGAAGGCTGAAATACCCGTGTTTTGTTCGTGTCTATTGAAGGGTTTGACCAGGTATTCGTTTTCAGCCCTATTAATACACCTGATTACCTAGCAACATTACAAATTATGAGAAATTTTATTTTGTGAAAGCCTAACTGTCCTTAGCGGTATACGTGTTATACAGCTTCAGTAAATACGAATTTGTATATGATTTAAAATGGTTAAGCTAGGGGGACAAGGGTTGTAGGAAATCAAGTTTGTTGTACTAGATTATCATAACTGCTATATTAAGTTATATGATTATTTCCAGTTCTGTATGAAGAGATAGAACTTTCATTTTTTTCTGTTTTAGTTTAGTTATGGTTAAAAACTGACATTTTTTCCCCCGTTCAAATCGGGTATAAAGAGGGTTAAAAGTTCCGACTTAATTAAAGTTGGTATTTTTTTAATTTATTTTTTTCGGTTTAGAACTCAAACCATGCCATACGTGTTATTATTTGCCATGTTGCTGTTCAGTGAATCGTTCGGTTACTAAATCAGGTTTTTAGTCACTGTTTGAAATACGTTGTGTTGCTTATCCGATAATAAGAAATACAATCTGTGTTTGTCCTTATGTAGAATGCTAACAGGCAGGATAATGCTTGTTTTGTACATTCATATATTTATGTTATTTACACAAAAAAGAAAAAGAAAATACACACGTTGAAGACAATCTCTATTGTTGCGAGTTTTTATTTAGAATTTGTTTATTTTGGTTTAACAATATGTTAATGTCAATGTATTTTGGGTAAAGGTATTTCAATCCCGCACCCCTGATTTTAGTGTGGGACTCCCCACATTTAGAGAACCCATCAATTTCTCACTGATGTAAACAATTCGATACCCATGTTCTGAACTTACCCGAAGAAAATCCTACAAAAATCACACAATGCTTGAAACGTCAAACAGATTTGGTACAAGTTGCAGCAACATATCCGAGCCCGTCCCTCAACATATCCGAGCCCGTCCCTCAGCATTTCTACAATCACATTGTGATAGCGACAAAAGCATTATACATCGTTACATAACAAAATCAGAAAGTGACCGAAGGAAACGAGAAACAGGAAGGAAGTTCAGGAAAATGACAAGTACATCCGGTAGAATTTCTTAATTTATTCAACAATAGAAGTTAATTTATACAACAATAGAAGTTAAACTACATGTGGCTACCTGGCTCATACCGACTTCACACTGGACAACTCACTTCAATTGTTAACTGTTCTTCATCCATATTTTAGCGTTTTGATATTTGAGATAGTAAAATTAAGCCTGAAATTGGAAAATATCATGAATTTGTTACGTTAATTTCCACAACTGTACAGCTCTGTAAGAGCCGGGTATGCCGTTATATGTTCGATACACGTACATCAGTTATTTCACAAGCAAACCTTTATATCCATATAATACGGATAAAGAGTTATACCGTACTTGATGACCTAACCACAATTCTCTACAAATCCCATCCCGATACGTAAAACACGGTGCATTCGTACATAAACACGGGTGGCATGCATCCGAAGTTATTTGTGGTTTGTGAAACAAACAATGGGGTGTCAATCACGTGTCCTGTTATTTTGAACTTTGACCCATGACACCCGATTACAAATTCGTGGACAATAGTCTTGAAAATGTAAACCTAACATACTGTATGACATACATGTATTCTTTTGACAACATTATCAAATTTTAACTTCGATTCTTCTAGAAATGAGGATTTTATTTCAAAATATTTTAAGAATAGAATTACACATGAGTTAAATGTATGAGTTGATATAATGATTTGTGCCCAATGCTCGTGTTTAATTTTTGAAGCAATCGTGTTTTAATTAAACCGAAGACTGACTAATTTAACACTGAATTCTTCTAACTCTTCCACCAGTTTAGATATGCATGTAAACAAATATCGCAAATTTCTTCTTTTACCACTAATTTGACACAAAGTGAGAGGAATGCGACCACTAAACCGGATATATTCTGACGGCAGGATGTGATGCCAGACTCTCCATACTCTACAACCAGTCAAATATTTATAACAAACACCACCCAGATCAGACGTACTTTGACAGACGGATCATCCCATGAGATCTGAATTTTAAACACATCATCAGCGATATTTCGACATCAACATTGCTTTTTATTACACTTTAATCATTACAAGTAAATAGTTTGTCAAGTTCATCAATATTTCAAATTTTCTCTGCATGATAAAAATCACTAGCAGAGTGTGACGGTGACGACGCCGGGTCTATCTTCGATCACATGATTATGCAGTGATTTCAAAAGCATACAAATACACTGATTCTGTGTTTAATACTACACAATAAACATACAATATCGTAAAATGAAATTTAAAAGTCTGTTTAAAATGTTCTGCTCATTCAGATATTGAAATGGTGCGAAGAGAATAAAGGGGAAGTGTAATACGAAATATAAACATGGTACCGGAGACGTGTGCTATTTTCCGGCCTGCGGGTTCGCATAGACACGTACAGTCAACTATAAATACCGAGGTAGTATACTAAGTCTTCAAGCTATCCAAATAGACCCGATTCCTCAATGACCACTAAGAATGACCACTAAAGGGTCTTAGAGTGACATTCACACGCGTGTTTGAAGTCCTGTTAATTCACCTGTACAGCCAAGGTATACACTCGGAACAATAACTTACTTTGACCTGTATGAGACCAGTCATACCATACACTATTTAACTTGTTTAAAATCTACATTTTATTTCAACACACTGTTGTAATTGTTAACATGATACACGGATTACAGAACAGGTTTACATTGCTGTATCGTTCATTTCTCTCATCAGTGTGACCAGTGTACCTTGGGCATAAAATGCTTTATAATTTATAAATGTACACAACAAAAATATATAGACGACCACAAATTAATTCTACTCGCTCAAATTCATGGATTCAATATTACCGAATTGTACATTCAACACTTTCATTATTTTATCTCTTTTATTAGACATTTCAATCAGAGAAACATTTGGTACGAAATAGCATAGCTTGTGTAAAAGTTACATAAAGCGAACCCATATATTTGGAGACATTAGCGATAAGTCGCGTAAAAGGCACTTCAAACGAATCAAAATATTTCATACATTATGAATTTGCCTGGTAAAAGTCACTTCAAGAGAACCAAAATAATTTAGATATAAGTTCTTTGTCGCGTTACTACCACTTCAAGCGAACCAAGCTTTGGACCATTCCTCTTGGATATTATTTTGGCACCGAGGTACAAAGGGTAGTGTTGGCTGATCACTAAGTACTAGTTAAACACAACTCGTACATAGTACCATTCCTCGTCTTATCCGGTACTAATTCAAACACTTCAAATAATACTTCAACACCGCAATATAATATTGGTTACCGTGAGCTACATAATGATCTACACGTACCTCATTCCCGGTTAATTCACGGGTATGTGTACACGTGTATTACACATACCTAGCTAATTCACGGGTATGTGTACACGTGTATTACACATATCTAACTACTTCACGGGTATGTGTACACGTGTATTACACTGACCTACATGTGAATCCCATCACGAGTATGTGTACACGTGTATTACTCATACCTAGCTAATTCACGGGTATGTGCAAACGTGTATTCCACATACCTAGCTAATTCACTGGTATGTGTACACGTGTATTACACATCCCTAGTTCATCCACGGGTATGTGTACACGTGTATTACACTGACCTCCATGTGAATCCCATCACGAGTATGTGTACACGTGTATTACTCATACCTAGCTAATTCACGGGTATGTGCGCACGTGTATTACCCATTCCCAGCTAATTCACGGGTATGTGTACACGTGTATTGCACATATCTAACTCATTCACGGGTATTTGTACACATGTATTACACATACCTAGCTAATTCACAGGTATGTGTACACGTGTTATACACTGACCTAGCCCATTCACGGGTGTTTATCCCGTGTATTACACTTATCTAACTCATTCACGGGTTTTTGTACACGTATAATACACTGACCTAGCCCATTCCCGCTTGTTTATCCCGTGTTTTACACTTATCTAACTCATTCACGGGTTTTTGTACACGTGTAATACACTGACCTAGCCCATTCCCGCTTGTTTATCCCGTGTATTACACAGATTTAACTCATTCACGGGTTTTTGTACACGTGTAATACACGGACCTAGCGTATTTAAGGGTATTTGTACAGGTGCATTACATATCCATAGCTCATTCACATATATTTGTACATGTGCAAAAAACTGACCAAGCTCATTCACTCATTCCTGCGTGATTTTCGATTATCTATTCACTGGTATTCCACAAATCTTGCTCTTTTTCACGGGTAGTTGTACACGTGAACTATGTTGACCTTGCTCGTTTACGGGTAGTTGTACACGTGTATTACGTTGACTCATTCCTGCGTGATTTTCGATTATCTATTCACTGGTATTCCACAAATCTTGCTCTTTTTCACGGGTAGTTGTACACGTGATCTATGTTGACCTTGCTCGTTTACGGGTAGTTGTACACGTGTATTACGTTGACTCATTCCTGCGTGATTTTCGATTATCTATTCACTGGTATTCCACAAATCTTGCTCTTTTTCACGGGTAGTTGTACACGTGAACTATGTTGACCTTGCTCGTTTACGGGGAGTTGTACACGGGTACTACGTTGACCTTGCTCGTTTAAGGGTAGTTGTACACGTGTACTACGTTGACCTTGCTTGTTTACGGGTAGTTGTACACGTGTATTACGTTGACCTTGCTCGTTTACGGGTAGTTGTCCACGGGTACTACGTTGACCTTGCTCGTTTACGGGTAGTTTTACACGTGTACTACGTTGACCTTGCTCGTTTACTGGTAGTTGTACACGTGTACTACGTTGACCTTGCTTGTTTACGGGTAGTTTTACACGTGTACTACGTTGACCTTTCTCGTTTACGGGTAGTTGTACACGGGTACTACGTTGACCTTTCTCGTTTACGGGTAATTGTACACGGGTACTACGTTGAACTAGCTCGTTTACGGGTAGTTGTACACGTGTACTACGGTGACCTTGCTCGTTTACGGGTAGTTGTACACGTGTATTGCGTTGACCTTGCTCGTTTACGGGTAGTTGTACATGTGTATTACGTTGACCTTGCTCGTTTACGGGTAGTTGTACATGTGTATTACGTTGACCTTGCTCGTTTACGGGTATTTGTACACGTGTACTACGTTGACCCTGCTCGTTTACGGGTAGTTGTACACGGGTACTACGTTGACCTCGCTCGTTTACGGGTAGTTGTACACGTGTACTACGCTGACCTTGCTCGTTTACGGGTAGTTGTACACGTGTATTGCGTTGACCTTGCTCGTTTACGGGTAGTTGTACACGTGTACTACTTTGACCTTGCTCGTTTACGGGTAGTTGTACACGTGTGCTACGTTGACCTTGCTCGTTTACGGGTAGTTGTACAAGTGTACTACGTTGACCTTGCTCGTTTACGGGTAGATGTACACGGGTACTACGTTGACCTTGCTCGTTTACGGGTAATTGTACACGTGTACTACGTTGACCTTGCTCGTTTACGGGCAGTTGTACACGTGTATTACGTTGACCTTTCTCGTTTACGGGTAGTTGTACACGGGTACTACGTTGACCTCGCTCGTTTACGGGTAGTTGTACACGTGTACTACTTTGACCTTGCTCGTTTACGGGTAGTTGTACACGGGTACTACGTTGCCCTTGCTCGTTTACGGGTAGTTGTACACGTGTATTAAGTTGACCTTGCTCGTTTACGGGTAGTTGTACACGTGTATTAAGTTGACCTTGCTCGTTTACGGGTAGTTGTACACGTGTAATACGTTGACCTTGCTTGTTTACGGGTAGTTGTACACGTGTACTACGTTGACCTTTCTCGTTTACGGGTAGTTGTACACGTGTACTACGTTGCCCTAGCTCGTTTACGGGCAGTTGTACACGTGTACTACGTTGACCTTGCTCGGTTACGGGTAGTTGTACACGGGTACTACGTTGCCCTTGCTCGTTTACGGGTAGTTGTACACGTGTAATACGTTGACCTTGCTTGTTTACGGGTAGTTGTACACGTGTATTACGTTGACCTTTCTCGTTTACGGGTAGTTGTACACGTGTACTACGCTGACCTTGCTCGTTTACGGGTAGTTGTACACGTTTAATACGTTGACCTTGCTCGTTTACGGGTAGTTGTACATGTGTACTACGTTGACCTTGCTCGTTTACGGGTAGATGTACACGGGTACTACGTTGACCTTGCTCGTTTAAGGGTAGTTGTACACGTGTACTACGTTGACCTTTCTCGTTTACGGGTAATTGTACACGTGTACTACGTTGACCTAGCTCGTTTACGGGTAGTTGTACACGTGTATTACGTTGACCTTGCTTGTTTACGGGTAGTTTTACACGTGTACTACGTTGACCTTTCTCGTTTACGGGTAATTGTACACGGGTACTACGTTGACCTAGCTCGTTTACGGGTAGTTGTACACGTGTACAACTACCCGTAAACAAGCACGGTCAACGTAGTACACGTGTAAAACTCCCCGTAAACAAGCAAGGTCAACGTAGTACACGCGTACAACTCCCCGTAACCGAGCAAGGTCAACGTAGTACGCGTATACAACTACCCGTAAACGAGCTAGGGCAACGTAATACACGTGTAGTACCCGTGTACAATTACCCGTCAACGAGAAAGGTCAACGTAGTGCACGTGTACAACTACCCGTAAACAAGCACGGTCAACGTAGTACACGTGTAAAACTTCCCGTAAACAAGCAAGGTCAACGTAGTACACGTTTACAACTACCCGTAAACGAGCTAGGTCAAAGTAGTACCCGTGTACAATTACCCGTAAACGAGCTAGGTCAACGTAGTACCCGTGTACAATTGCCCGTAAACGGGAAAGGTCAACGTAGTACACGTGTAAAACTCCCCGTAAACAAGCAAGGTCAACGTAGTACACGTTTACAACTACCCGTAAACGAGCCAGGTAAACGTAGTACACGTGTACAACTCCCCGTAAACGAGCAAGGTCAACTTAATACACGTGTACAACTACCAAAGACCTCCGTCAATTGAAACGTGTACAATTCCCCTTGGTTGAACTAGGTCAACGTAGTACTCGTGTACAACTACCCGTAAACTAGCAAGGTCAACGTAGTACACGCGTACAACTCCCCGTAACCGAGCAAGGTCAACGTAATACACGGGTCCAACTACCCGTAAACGAGCAATGTCAACGTAGTGCACGTGTACAACTACCCGTAAACAAGCACGGTCAACGTAGTACACGTGTAAAACTACCCGTAAACGAGCAAGGCCAACGTAGTACACGTGTACAAGTACCCGTAAACGAGCAAGGTCATCGTAATACACGTGTACAACTACCAAAGACCTCCGTCAATTGAAACGTGTACAAATACCCTTGGATGAGCTAGGTCAACGTAGTACACGTGTGCAACTACCCGTAAACGAGCATGGTCAACGTAGTACACCTGTACAACTCCCCGTAAACGAGCAAGGTCAAGGGGGGGGACGTGTACAACTACCCGTAAAAAAGCAAGGCCAACGTAATACACGTGTACAAATACTCCTAAACGAGCAAGGACAACGTAGTACACGTGTACAACTTCCCGTAAACGAGCAAGGTCAACGAACGTTGACCGTGCTCGTTTACGGGTAGTTGTATACGTGTAATACGTTGACCTTGCTTGTTTACGGGTAATTGTACACGGGTACTACACGTGTATTACGTTGCCCTTGCTCGTTTACGGGTAGTTTTACACGTGTAGTACGTTGACCTTGCTCGTTTACTGGTAGTTGTACACGTGCACTACGTTGACCTTGCTCGTTCACGGGTAGTTGTACACGTGTAATACGTTGACCTTGCTTGTTTACGGGAAGCTTTACACGTGTACTACGTTGAACTTTCTCGTTTACGGGTAATTGTACACGTGTATTACGTTGCCCTTGCTCGTTTACGGGTAGTTGTACACGTGTACTACGTTGACCTAGTTCATCCAAGGGTATTTGTACACGTTTCAATTGACGGAGGTCTTTCACGGATATTTGTAGAATTTACATCAAAACGCAGCATCATAGTATCATATATATTTTAATAATACATATTAAAGCAAGCAGCAGGAACTCATTCAGAATTAAAACGGTATAATTTCTTGTTTGATTTACCTTCAACAAGTTTGAAATGCACTTTTCATCAGAGACGGATCTCTATTAAAGTTCGGGCTTTGATCAAAGAGTTGAATGAACGATGTCCTTCTTTGAAAAGCTTTCTTTATGTGACAGAGAAGTTGATATGACGTTTATGTGGAAAATAATCGGACGATCCAATTATGTATTTCCTGATAATATGTCCTTATTTGACCAAGTTGTAAACACTGTAGACATAAATGATGACATTGTGTTTTCAAACTTAATACACTATGTAACGAACAGTGTAGTGTCCTTCTTGGTGATGGAAGCACCATTCGTCTTAGTGATGATATCTGGCAATGTTTGATGATAAACACATCAAGAAAGTTGAAAACAATTTTCAATGAAATGAATGTCATTTTAAATGCCTTATGAATAAAGACAAAACAGTTCATGAAATGCAAGAAATAGTGTAAGTGTACATTTTGAATGTATATTGTTCTGTAAAAATCTCGACCTACGAGAAAATTAAAAATGTCTGTCTGTCTGTCTGTCTGTCTGTCTATTGTTACGTATTACCAAATGGAAAGTGAACGAGTTTGAGATTCTGTTCATCACCAATTTTATCTAACGATGTACACCTACAAACCATTCATCAGTTTGTCGTAAAAAATCAAACTTAAAAAAAAAAGGAAAGGAAAAAAATAAAAATACTGCCATTTTGTCTTTCGAAGTAAATTTTTTGCTTCATCAAACGTGTTATTAATACATTTAATACTAGACCCTTTCACTGTATTCAGTGCAGACCTCCAATGTATCTCTATGAACAACGAGTCCGACGTCATTTCCCATTGTGACATCAATTACGTCAGTATGCTGATTGAAATGTTTCCAAGTTAGTCCTCTAATTGAACTGAAAGGGTGTTTTGCTATATAATTTGACAGCCTTTATTAAACATCGTTATGGCATGTTTTGTTTTATTCCGCTCTCATTAGTATGATATTTAGTTTTAAACAGGAAATTCGAAGTATTTGAAATCTAAACCAACAATTCCAATCATGTCGATTTGATTCAAGTGCCGTACTTTATGGTTTTCTTGACTTTAAATACGGTAATGTTGTACTATATGACACCGAGGACACTCATCTATCGAAATGGCTTTAACACTGTGTCGACATATCAGGAGGAATTCGAGTTAAACTGTTCACCAGTTTTTGTGAAGTATGTCGTATTCTCAGGCTTCTGTTGACGGTGTGTGACGTATGAGGAGGAAGCACCTGTTGAGTGGTGGGAACATCGACACGAGCTATATCGTCACTAGCTAGGGTACGGGGTATGTCAACAACCCGTCTATTGAGCATGTATAGTACTCCACACACAAGTGGCGGTGACGACCCCGTCCGGAGTAGAGACAGCCAGAGGAAACCCTCTTCAACTCTTCCAGCTTTTGTGTTTGTAGGCCCAAACGATTAAACTCTTTAAAAAACCTCGGGTCGCGGAAAGATTTCATTACGAGGCTTGAGTTCAATTCGAGTTAATTTGCTTGTTTTGAGAGAATGTAAATTTTACTTTTGTGTATATTTGGAGATTTGTGAGAGTCGCCGTGGTCAGGATGTTTAAATTTGCCCTGAGTACACAAATTGAGGGACAGCGTTCTGTTGTTGTCTGAGAGGTCTAGCCAGTATAAGTAGACATTGAGAGTGACATGCGCTCTTGACACCGGCGTACAATCCAAGTGGTCATTGCGATCGATCTTCCTCGGACCTTTCCGGCAAACTCGTGTACCTTCCCGCATAAANCCCAGACATTGGAGCTTGCTCTAGTGATGCCAATTTTTAAAAAAGGAGATAAACAAGACCCCTCAAATTATAGACCTATTGCATTGCTAAGTACTATTGGTAAGGTTTTTGAAAGATTAGTTGCGACAATCTTGAAAAAAAGCAACCCACCTGTTTAGTCTTTTGTGATATTTCTAAGGCATTCGATCGAGTGTGGCACAGGGGGCTAGGGGTGAAAATAGCTAGCTATGGAATATCGGGTAAGTTATTGGAATGGCGGTTAATTGATTATATTACAAATAGATATCAACAAGTATTTTTTGGAAACAGCAAATCCTCTGTTAAAACAACTAATACAGGAGAACCTCAGGGTTCAGTCTTAGGTCCGTTGTTGTTCATCCTTAGTATTAATGATATAACAGATAATTTAGAAAGCTTCTCAAAACTTTTTGCATATGATACTTCTCTATTATGTTCAGATAAATCCCCACAAATATTAGAACAAAAAAATAATAATGATCTAAGAAATGTTCAATTGTGGGCTGATAAACGATTAGTTAGATTTAATCCTGCAAAAACAGGCTTTACTTATTTCGAATATAGAACTAGATCACCTGATTGAAATAGATTTTTAATAATATCAGTATAGACTTTGTTGATAACAATAAACATCTGGGAGTATTCATCGATGCTAACTGTAAGTGGAGCTATCATATTGATAATATTTGTAAAATAGTAGTCAAGCAATTAGGTGTTCTCCGTAAATTGAAATATACTCTAAACCGCCATACATTAAATAAGATATATAGATCGTTTAACCTTCCTATTTTAGAATATTGCTGTGAAGTTTGGGATGGTTGTACTCTTACTGATACAGATAAGTTAGAAAAGTTACAGTTAGAGGCAGGACGTATTGTCACCGGTTTACCTTCTTATGCTAGTAGACAATCTGTATATACTGAAACGGGATGGGAATCCCTAGTCCACCGGATAGAAAAATAACATCTTACATACAAAACTAAGAAACCGTTCTAGCACTGAAAACCGATCTACTTCGAGTTAACCGGGTTGATGACCAACGCTGTATGTGTGGCTACCCTATTGAAGACACTTTCCATTTCTTTTTTAATTGTGATAATTATGTTGAACAGAGAATTAAACTTTATCGTGAACTGAATGAATACATTCCCCTTACATTGAATCTACTTCTTTTTGGAGATATAACAATTTCGGAACAAGAAAGCAAAATTATATTCATGCATGCTCAACAATTTATGCATGACTCGAACAGATTTTAATAACCCCCATCCCTCAAAATCGACATCTTCATTAATACATGTATATTACTAATACTTATAATGAAGCCGTGTGTTTGGTCTTTCTCTGTGCGGACAGCCTAGTTGAAACGGAAATACCAGCAAGAGCGGAGTGAACAGGAGGAAGTTAAAATAGCAGTGGATGTGATGAACATTTGATTGTGAACAGCAAATAGTATAACTCGTTACGTTCGCATGGAGAAAGAACAACTACGTGGTCTGTAATATATTTTCTTAAATTTACTTATCCAGTAATCTTAAAAAATCGGACTCTCTAAACCCCTCTTCCCTCTCTCTCTCTCTCCCATCTCTCTCCTCTCTCTCTCTCTCTCTCTCCCAGCTCTCTCCTCTCTCTCTCTCTCTCCCTCTTCCCTCTCTTTCACTCTTCCCCCTCTCACCACCCCCTATCTCTCCCTCTTCCTTTATCTTCACGTGCATGTTTATATTCGTGCGCATGCGTGTGGTTGGGTGTGTAAATGTGT
The DNA here is from genome assembly GCF_002113885.1 of Mizuhopecten yessoensis. NCBI lineage: Eukaryota > Metazoa > Mollusca > Bivalvia > Pectinida > Pectinidae > Mizuhopecten > Mizuhopecten yessoensis. Next base: position 457,689 of record NW_018480055.1, on the reverse strand, counting down.
GGGTGTATGTATGTCAACTTATTAATTAAGTTACATTTGTATCATACATAGCTTATTGTCGTACTTCTGCCATCATGAAATTTTGTTAAAAGAAATATTATTGTAAAGGGAAAGGGCTTGATATCAGTTGTGTAACTTGTGCCCAATTCCATTGCTATGTAAAAAGGGCAATAAAATATGTTTAAATTAAATAAACAAGTTTGGTCGTAGCTGATGTACAGACAGACACTTACTTAGGACGGGCTCACAATAATACTTCATAGATGGACAAACACTTGTTGTATTCAGACACATATAAACCCAATAGTACATACGTCTCTGTCCTTACAGTATAGTCAGACACATATAAAGCCAGTAGTAAATACGTCTCTGTCCTTACATATAGTCAGACACATATAAAGCTAGTCCGAATTATTCTGACGTTTTATCGACTTTTTTCATATCGGTCTGTCGTCGATTAACGTCAGAACTCCGGCCCTCTATAATATGCGGGAAATATGCGACCCGCGCCCGGAGCGCACTTAAAACTGATATTTTAGAAACAAATCGTCACTTTCACACACATGTCGCACATGGATCGAAAGATCTATTCTTTATGGACTAGGTGGTATCAATAACATGTTTCAAAGATCATTACGAAAAGTATTTTCCAACGTTTTCGATACCAACCCATGTTTTTAATGGAAATTAGGCCATGAGCAATGTCACATGACCTGACGAGATCTCGCGTTACTGAAGGTATATCCCAACGTTATGACGTAAGCCGGCGAGATTTTAGTCACGTGGCATTAGAAGGCGGGGCTATCAAAAAACTAGAGTAAAACAGAGTAAGTTTGAAAACATATGTTTTTAGTGATTGTATTGGTTGTTTGAGGCATGTAGTTTATGTTCATCTTGTGTATAAAGAATAGATCATCTTTCGATCCATGTGCGACATGTGTGTGGAAGTGACGATTTGTTTCTAAAATATCAGTTTGAAGTGCGCTCCGGGCACGGGTCGCATATATCCCCCATATTATAGAGGGCCGGAGTTCTGACGTTAATCGACGACAGACCGATATGAAAAAAGTTGATAAAACGTCAGAATAATTCGAACTAAGATAAAGCCAGTAGTACATACGTCTCTGTCCTTACAGTATAGTCAGACACATATACAGCCAGTAGTATATACGTCTCTGTTGTTAAGGCAGGCTCACTCCAAGTTCAAAATTGTGTCAGTATTCAGATACATTTGTGAGTAGATGAAAATAATAATGATAACAAATATTTAATCATTGCCGAAAACAAACAGAAACTCATCTTTTTTAAAGTATCAGTATCTCTATCCAGAAATTTCCTTTGTTGATATTATTTTTCACCCGTTGTTTTCAAGTTATTATCACCCACAATACTCGTAGAAAATCTCTTACCCAACGTTATGGTTTACAGCCCAGACACTATGATAATGTACTTGTGGTCCTGTATTTTGTGTATCGTACATTTCACTTCATAAAATGAAAGGAAACATTACACAGGGTTTCATTCTGAAAATCAGGATAACCAAGCAACATATTCCCGCGAACTTTTTCTGGAAATGTTTCTGTTCCGACAGATCGGCTAAACCGCTATGTGTTTGTTTTAGAGCTAATATTGTCTTATTTTTGTCTAATGGCTAATCAGCTGAAAATTAGCCGCCTTTTTGCCTCCGCGGTAAAACACGAAACAGTTATTGCCAGACGACCGCAGCTGGGCAAAATGGACGGTCATAATAGAGATATTTGAGAAAGTCGGAGGAATATGCCGGCGGTTGGATTTTTCAGCGTCTCTGGGTTTATATTTAGGAGATTATAAGGACTTAGAAACGCTCCGGGCTGACTAGATGTCTGCAGTGATGGTGGCCCCCGTATGTCGGGGTCATGCTGAAGTAGCCATCTTGGACAAAGCACCATGGGTGATAGACCCGTTGTGTTAGTAATGAGGTAAAGCATTGTTCTCAAACAGTTGGAAACGACATCACAAAAAAAAAGACAAAGCAAGACTTTGACAATGGGGAAATATGACGTCACAACCACATTTCTGTCTGAGGTACACGAGCTTTACACGTGTGCATTAACATATTTATATACATTAAAGTTTAATACTTTGAAAATGGTGTAGCTGGTCAGTTAAGCATGTTTTTTGTGTACCATGCATTAAGGTGTACACTTGAAACTATTTTCAATGTATAAAATCGTTCTGTTTGATGAATAGACCTTCTTTGATGACAAATCTTTAACTCTAAGCACATTTAAATTTATCATTTTGTGTCCGAAACCGGGACAAGCTGTAATTGGCACAAGTTTTTACAAATCACGAAGTTATCTCCAATCCACGTTTCCATGACCAAACAAGAAGAAAGGAGGTCAAATAAACAGCTGTAATTATAAGTCAACTTTACAAACGATAACAGGATTTTTCTAGTATGCACATAAGGTAATCAACGCAATTTATATCAACATTTTGGTTTTCTTCACTAAGCAGCACATAATTGATATAACTTACGTGACCATTATTCAGAATTCACCTATATGGCCTCACCTTACAACTTGAAGTAAACTTTCAGGTACGAGAAATGAGGGCAGGGACTCGCATACCCAGCGAGGACCGTTGATGAGTATGTATAGAGTAAATCAAACATAGTTACGTAGACTGACCACAGTCAATATGAATTAGGGATTATTAGGTCGTTTTGACCGTTTGATGGACTTTGGACGAATACTGACGGCGCCGTTACAAAATAGCAACAAGCATGCTCAACTCATAATGGAGAAATTCGCAAATTCAATCCTTAATGCTTTATTATCAAGTTTCTTTTTTCAAAATAAGATTTACAAGTCTCAGCTTTGATCGCTACAAGTTAAAATCATGCGATGACGTCACTCGATAAAATACATTGAAACGTTTTAAAAAAAAGTAAGATTGAAGATTACAGGTTGACTAAACTTATCCTCAAATGGTTTTCACATGATCTGAGCGGTCAGTTGGATTGGCGATAATGGTCAGTTGACAGTCAAGTGTTAGAGATTTTCAACAACAACACTGTAGACCAAATAGATGATGGTATGTGGGGTACGTAATAAGGATACTATTTCAACATCACATCCGTGTAGGGTATTCTTACTCGCAATATTTGACCATGTTAAGGACTTTAGTTAGCAATACTTTGCGATTCTATAAAAACACTGTGAGCGCAAGTAAACTTAAGCATTCCTCGTAGAATCGTGTCATTGTTGTTTTAAAACTTTCTTTGTTTATGAGTTATCGACGAAAACTCTTGCCTTTTTTAAACAAATCTGGTAGTTGGTCTTTTTAGCAATGCCGAGATCCTTTCATGTTACCGAGTCATTCTTTGATCATCCACTGAACCATGAGCACATAACGTATTGCGTGTAGAGGCAATAAAACAATTAGGAAGTGGTTTTCATTTAAATGCATTGGCATATCTTTATATAAAAACAGGTGGATTGTGCACTTGCCTTTCAACAAGAAGGCCGGGGTTCGGTTCTCCAATCGGAAATGAAGATGTATTATACAAAAATGAGTCATTTTGGCCCAAGGATGCTCCAGTCCAAATTAGGATAAAATCCCTTAATTCCTTTGGTAGGAGAAGGATTTTGGTGTGTTTTTTTCTCTAGGTACTCCGGTGTCCTCCAACATCCTCTGAACTCTTCCATCCGGGCTTACACGAGTAATTTATTTTGGTTGGAAAAGCTTGTTTCATAATTGTTTTTAAATAAACTTTGTATTAATCCTGAATTAATCTGCTGTCAAAGTTATGTCATGTGAACATAATAGCTCGTTTTGTATCTATTAGCCCCAGACCGAAGCAGGACCATGGTACCTCTTCTGTTCAATCCATACAAGCTTGTGCATAAACAGAATCTGTTTTCTACAGTTTTCCTCTTTATACTTAAGCATAACAGAAAAGTCACTATTTTGACCAAACCTAACTACATGTATTTTACTGCAATACCTCAACATATAAACTTTATTTTACAAACATCACATAACAAAGTTTTTCCAACTACTATAATCATCATTGTTTGCCCGGATGTAAGAGCACAGAGGACAGATGGTCTTGTGTGTGAGGAAAGCGGAGAACCTGGATCGGACAGGTGCCCAAATGTCGTCGCTTTATTCCGTCAATGATATTGCTGGTACAGCTAGAAAGCTAGAACGATCAAGTCGAATGGTAAGGTTCTACTCTATAATGCAAGTATATATAATACACAAATGACCCCCCCCCCCCCCCCCCCTTCCCCCTGGTTTTACAGCCGAATACTTGATGCGTCATGATTCACCGCGCAAAAATAATTGCTTTATAATCCCAAAATGAAGGAAAAAACAACTCATTTCGATAAAAAAAAATGAATATTATAGTATCCCCAATGATTACCGAACAGGCTGTTGTTGAATCAAGGTAGAAAAAACAATGTAGTAATAATACTAGCATGTGTCTACGACTGATTCAACTAAAAATCTAAAACAGAACTCAGTATTTAGTGTAAACTATGTAATTCCGTACCGAGTATGTATACAACAAACAAAACAAGTGTCAATTTATTGTACACGTGCAATTGAAAACAAATCCGATTGTTCGCCAAAAAACGAAACGATTGTAAATAAACGACACTGTTATATCAACGCGCCGGGATATATATAAATATATATATATATATATATCGCTTGGAGAGGTTTCGGGGCACAATACCAAGTTGTGTCAGAAGGATTGGAGTACAAATCTATCGGATAGAGTGTAAATTAAGCCTCTCCTTATTTACTTCGTTTACAGATTAACACCAAAAACTTAAGTCCTAATAATGCTAGACGCACAATGGCCCTCTATCATAGGCCGTGCTGGGTAGAATTCACCCCTCAGCAAATCTTATAAATCTGGAAAACTTTATTCGTTTACATTTCAAATGTAATCGTACTAGTTCTGAGCTTCCTTTCACACGTACTGCACTTAGTGATACCGAGGGAATGATCGTGTTAGGCATAGTAATACCGTGTTTAGTATAATGTTTGTTATACACACCCCAAACACTTAGTGATATAGTAATACCGTATTTAGTATAATGTTTGTAATACACACCCCAAACACTTAGTGATACCGAGGGAATTACCGTGTTAGGCATAGTAATACCGTATTTAGTATAATGTTTGTAATACACACCCCAAACACTTAGTGATATAGTAATACCGTATTTAGTATAATGTTTGTAATACACACCCCAAACACTTAGTGATATAGTAATACCGTATTTAGTATAATGTTTGTAATACACACCCCAAACACTTAGTGATATAGTAATACCGTATTTAGTATAATGTTTGTAATACACACCCCAAACACTTAGTGATATAGTAATACCGTATTTAGTATAATGTTTGTAATACACACCCCAAACACTTAGTGATATAGTAATACCGTATTTAGTATAATGTTTGTAATACACACCCCAAACACTTAGTGATATAGTAATACCGTATTTAGTATAATGTTTGTAATACACACCCCAAACACTTAGTGATATAGTAATACCGTATTTAGTATAATGTTTGTAATACACACCCCAAACACTTAGTGATATAGTAATACCGTATTTAGTATAATGTTTGTAATACACACCCCAAACACTTAGTGATATAGTAATACCGTATTTAGTATAATGTTTGTAATACACACCCCAAACACTTAGTGATATAGTAATACCGTATTTAGTATAATGTTTGTAATACACACCCCAAACACTTAGTGATATAGTAATACCGTATTTAGTATAATGTTTGTAATACACACCCCAAACACTTAGTGATATAGTAATACCGTATTTAGTATAATGTTTGTAATACACACCCCAAACACTTAGTGATATAGTAATACCGTATTTAGTATAATGTTTGTAATACACACCCCAAACACTTAGTGATATAGTAATACCGTATTTAGTAATGTTTGTAATACACCCCCCAAACACTTAGTGATACCGAGGGAATTACCGTGTTAGGCAAAGTAATACCGTATTTAGTATAATGTGTGTAATACACCCCCCAAACACGTGGGGTTGATACTATCACGAGTATTAGTATTTGTAGACATATATTTATAGTAAATAAAAACACCGCGTCTTAGTGATAAACGTACGGTAATGTTCAATGTCGGGGCTTTCTTTCAACTTCAAGCACGCTTCTTTATATACGTTAAACACAGTATATGTAGAAGATACAGATTACATAAATTGACATAGAGAGTTGCTTCCCTTGTCGAGATATCAGTTTTCCTAGATAGTGTATGGTTTGCTATGATTAGGTTTCGAAATCGATCCCTGTAGTTTTGCATACGGAATATTTACAGTCCATTTACCCCAGTGTCCTCTGACCGTTTTCTCGACGCAAAATTTTATGGTATTTGAAAAATATTGCAAACAGAAAGCAAAAAATAACAAAAAACAATCCACACAGGTAAGGTGCAGTGCTGTTCAGTTCTGGTCTGATGTATATCTATCACCAGATTTTCACGGTGTATTTCCCAGATACAGGTTGGAACACTCAACTCTACTAGTGGATTTCCCAACCCCGAAGTTTGCCGCAACCTTGATAGCCGCGGTTATCACTTTTAAATAATGATATGGTTCATAATACAAGAATATGTATATGAAAATTAACCAAGTTCAAGTTCAAGTTCTTTATTACCTTGGGTCTTTTGACCCATCGGTTTCAAAAGTAAGATATATTTACAATATCTACAGACAATACAATACAATACAATACATGCAATACAATACCAGCAATGTACAAACAGTATGGAGAGTGTAACAGATTTAGTTAATTGGTTTCTTCTTACATTTGCCGCTTTTATATTTGGCCAAATTGACAAGTTCTTTTGTGTTATTTACATTAAATAGATTTATCATTTTAAACATACTTGGGTTTTTTACATAGTACTTTTTCAGCACTCCTCTGATTTCTTAAAGTCGTAATGGAGGGTTTCAGCACCGCTCTGTGTTTCAACAGTAATTTGGACCAATACGGATTTTTTTGTTTATCTTTTTATGAAAAGACAAACTACTTTTGATTCTTTTTCCTTGCATCGGTCGGAGTTTCAACATCCTCGTCGCTCACTTTCGCTCTCTACACCCCTGGTATATATGGCATAGCAAAATCGAAGGCTCAATGTACAGCACCTTGTGGATGAGACCAAAAAGACTAGTTTGGTCCTTTGACGTACATCAAAAGAATCTCGCGGTCGCGTAACGGTAAAAAATGACAGGCTTTGAAGTTGGGCGTCGCTCCTTTGTAATCTTCAAAGAACAAGTATCAGCCTAGTGACTGGTCAGTTTTTTGTACCTTACACGAATCAAATACCTAGCAGCGTGCCAACATTTTTGCTATGACATATTCCAGGGGTGTAGAGAGCGAAAGGAAGCGTAACCCCTGGATACCGAGGACGGACTTTCAAGTAAGTGTACTGCTACTTTATTCTCGATTAAATTCGAAAATAGTTTCGTGAAATATCATTTTGTCGAACTGATCGTCATTTCTGACATTGGTCTTGAGAAAAATTGGGTCGAAAAAGGATTGCTCCATATCTTGAGGGTAGGAAAGAGAAATCTCGACCATTGACTGAGATTCTTGACAGTCTAATCATTTGCTGCAGCCTCGCTTTAGACAGAGCAGAACCTCGACCATGACTACGCTAGTCAATATTTAATTTCTTCCAGTTTGTCAAAATGTTTTATTCATACATTAGAAAAGAGATGTCGGATTAACCATGGATTGTTAGGACGGAGAAGCGATACAAACAGCGGATTCCGAAGTACATCTAGAAAAACGTGACACTGGACTTGAAAGTGCTTTACCAACACGTCATAGTGACAAATTACATGTCGGATGAGTCTTTCTACAGTCTTATCATTATAGCTGTCAAACAAATAAATTATCGCAAGAAAGTTTTAATCTGCAGACTTTTTAAATGTGTTGAAGGATATTTGCCAGATGTGATAAACACCATACAAAATTATGATCGCTAATCTAGGACGGAATATGTTTGTGTAAGCGGTGTGGCGTTTAAACCATCACAACTGTTAACAATCTGCTTTCCGACCTCTATACTTACGTTGAAAACAACAAAGAAATCTCTATTTTAACTTACGAGGTTTTTTTTCTAATCAAGATACATTACAAAAACTGGAACAACCATTTTTTGTAAGAACAACGCTGTGTTTCTATGGTTACCACAAATGTCAACCGGAAGTCATTAGGGAATATCCATCACAGTTTGGATTTGACGTCAGGACATTATTGGCCCCCAATCGGTACCCGTCGTCACTTTCCGTGAACAAGATAAAAAGAACACTAAACTAGTTTCTCGTTTACGGAAAATGCCGACGTTTCCCGATTGGATTTGCCCCTTAAACGGAACGACCCGAATAATGATCGATTGGAAAACATTCACATTAGTAGTTATATCTGGGTTTTTTTTTATAACGATATTGTTTTATTGGTAGATTTATCTAAAGACTGTAAATGTTATAAGATCATGAAGTACGCGAGCTTCCAACACAATACAAATAAAACACAGGGACCTGAGAATTGGTTACAACTATATTTCCAAATACAGCTGTAACAAAGTATTGGGTTCCTGTGCAATAGAGGTTAAGGTGCGATTCTGATAGACGGAACACACAGCCACTGGACAGAACGGATTGTGACACTTTTATTGAATTTAAACAAATGGTCACACGGGATTTGGCACAAGTCATTGCAACTTATGAAGCCATCTGCTATCAACATTTCAATAACAAGTGACAACATCACATTACATTACAAACGATACAGGTAAAGGTAAGAAGTAAAAACTACATAATTATTATGTACATACATTTTATATTCAAAATCTTTCGTTGGACCTGATAAATGTTTGCGTATGTCTAATTAAATTACAATTATTCTCCAAAGCGAGGTTTTCGTCACCAAACCGTATAACCTCACACCTATATTGTTAATGTGCTTGTACCGCCAGGTCGTCAACGATTTCTTACATATTCTTCCGAAATAAGAATCCTACATTGTTAATAAGATATGAAATAATACTGATTTCATTACTAAGAACTTTTATAGAATAAACTAAGTAATAGCCATAAGATGTGACGTAATGTCAGTTTACAGAAGTAGAAATAGATTGCGCAATATCGATCTTAAATTTGTATCATTGCTTTTCTGTTTATTGTAAGTGACAGTTTACTGTTTTCCCAAAAAATTGACAATATATTGTATGGATCTGAAGTCGAATTGTCGAGATCATCAGCGTAAGTTGAAAGGTATATCAGTTTGTGCGTACGGAAGAGCATTGAATATAACGGCCATGTAGAAAAAAATCCTTTTTTCGTGTTAACAGCTAGAAATTTCGAGTTATTAACACGATAAAACGAAATTAAGCGACACAAAAATCCCAATTCGCCACGTTAGAAGGGAGGTAACTCGAAAAGTCTTACGTCAAAGCCGTTTAGGTTCACTTTTGAATTATTGCCGATTGGCTGAAAATGGGAATAAAAATGATGAATATATCTCGCTCATAAAATTTAGCTAGTGCATAACAGAGCGAATTGTATTGAGATCCATTTTTTTCTGATTTATAATATTCATATATGTTGATCCTATTCCAGCGGTGCGGTTACATGAGTTTCCATTTCATATGAGATTTATGAAACGAGTCTTAGAATTTTTCAATTTAGCGAGCTTCTGTTCTGAAGCTACGTTAAAAGTCTAATATTGTACTGGGTAATGATGACTGTCTAGTTGTATCTTTATGGAACGCCAAATTAGCATTTATTCAAGTCATTGTAACTATATTCTTCAATTAGAACGCCAAATTAACATATATTCAAATGATTCAAGATAGGTAGAATTCAATTAAAGATATGTTCAAATATGACGAATTAAACCTATCTTCAATTGAATTGTAAACTTAATTGATCTTTAATTATTTGAAGTATGGTGCAATCATTTGAATATATGTTAATTTGGCGTTCCATATATCCTAACTTTGCTTAAATCTAATACAGTCATAACTGTCTCTGTATATTCAGACCATAGTCCAAACTGAATTGATGTGACGTCACTATAATGTTGTTGTGAATCTTCTGTCGTCACTTCCCTAAAAATAATCAAGTCGGTTTTAAATGTTATGTTTGGTGATAGAATCACGTTTTCGGGTAGCGAATTCCAGTTACCAACTGAGTAGAAAGGATTTCTTTGCGTCTTGTCTGCTCCTTGATTTATTCAGAATGAGTGAATGTCCTCGAGTCATTTTATTTTGTTCTATCTAACATATACCCCTCCAACTCAAGATCTTGAACACCTCTATCATGTGTTACGTCTATTGACTAATCAAGAAAGATTCAGACGATGCAATCTTTCCACTGTAACCAGATACTCTCACTGTCATGGACAACCCACAGTTTATTACCACTTCAGCCGACTTACCAGGTACTTTGATAAGTTAACACAACGTGCGAGATATAGGTATGTAGCGTAGGGATTTGTGCATTCTAGAAACATATTAAGTTTCCTGGATTTATTTTCATTAATTTATGTCTCATTTTGGTTTAAATAATGTATTGCATAGATATATGTATTTGTACAAAAGGGTTGGACGCAAGTTATGGTAATTTATTTAGTCCTAGAACAAGGTTCTATATATTTACAGTCAAGCAATAGTCAAACTAGTCTTTAATTTAAAAACACATTTTTTTGTGTGAATAAACAGTGACGAGCAAGAGAAAGATGAATGGGAGCAGGAAGATCTAGAATGATTTTTTGACCATACTTGTTATGCTTGAAAGTAATAAATATATAGGTTTAAGATTCAGGGACGTAACCAGGACTATTAGTATGTGGAAGCATACGAAGCGCGAAGCGCGGAGTAGGTTGTGGGTTCGGG
>NW_018480055.1:411542-445435 GCF_002113885.1 Mizuhopecten yessoensis | reverse complement strand
TGGGGGTCGGGCCAGGCACAGCCTCAGATACTGTCGGAGGGGTGGGGGTAGGGCCAGGCACAGCCTCAGATACTGTCGGAGGGGTGGGGGTAGGGTCAGGCACAGCCTCAGATACTGTCAGACCCTTTTGAGTTATTTCTCATATTTTTTGTACAGATTTACAGAGTTTGGGAGTTCAGATAGTGTAAACATGTCTGTCGCCGTTCACTAGGTGCTCAGTTGTAATACTGGTATAACGGATACGTTCATGAAGCATATAATGAGTATGTCGTTGTTATATAAAGACATTACAAACTAATGTGTTTTGTCTTCGATGTGGTTTAATTTTAAAATTGAGGAGGAGGAAAATCCACACGCCACTTCCCCCGCCCCCTCCATCCTTCCCTCCCTCCCTCCCAGTGGTCTCAGTGATTTGAAACAAACATTTCAGAAAATTTCTTTTGAGTATTTGTACATTCGAATCACTTTTTATACAATATATATATGAAACAAATATAACTGTTACCTCACCAGATATATTTTACAAAGTTTTGGGTATTTCTTGGACAGACTTAATATGTCTGCTAGGAATTGATTTTTTTAAATAGTACATTGTTTGGTAAGTTATCAGCAATATTATATACAATCTGATTAAAATACAGCTCCTCATTTTTACGATAGAATATTGAGGAGCTGTATTTTAATCAGGTTGCGATAAGCACACGTTACATTATATAATATATATATCCTACTACAATCATAAGTTCTGTCCTCACCGCTGCTTAACGTAGCGATTCGGTTGTAGCGGTTACTTCCCTTGAAGACGGTCAATAAATGGACGCATAAAAGTATTTAAAATCTAAAATATTCGAAAAGCCAAAAATGTTTTACAATTATTTTTTCACCATAATACATAATATATAATATTTATAACTGTATAAAAATTTCAATGGAATACAAATTCATGGTAGTATGCATTTAATAACTTATTATGTAAATATGTAAATTTTGTAAAACCATAGCTTACTGTGAAACAGAATCATTTATAGTGCCCTATGTACACATTGAAATCATACTTACCTGGTACAGGGGATACCGTGATCATCCAGGCGGTTCCCCCAGGTCGAGGCCCTTCCATTGCACTCCGGTCGGGCTGAACCCTGCGATAATCCCAAATGCGGATTACTCGGGGACGCTATTTTTTAGTGTGGGGGTCTGCGTTCGCGCTAACCCCTGACCATAAACAATTTAATATCAGAAATAAACCAACATAGAAACTGCATTACAATTGACAACACGATTTGAAACGCCACTTCACCCATGTGTGGTATGTTCAGACTCATTCACAGTTTCATCTCCCAAGCGCCAGGTACGTGAAGATCTGGCATAACATGTTTTAGATTCATTAAAAACTACAATACATGTTTTTGTGGCATCAAAACATCTAGATAACAATTGGTATAAGACAAAAGTACAATATCGTCAGCCTGTGTCGGACAAGTAACGTCACATCTTCTAACATTAGGGATGCGTTGAATTGCATAATTCTTCCAATAGATCATTGATAAATAATGTTGCAACCATGGTGATAATATACTACCCTGCCTAGTACCTTGCTCTATAAGGAACCAGTCAGAGACAAAACCTTTATACACAACCACACTTTACATATCATGATACTTTAAGGCTAAGATTTTAATAAACTTTATAGCAAACCCCTAATCATACATTTTTTATAAACAACCCATAGTGCCAATACAATCGAATGCTATAGCGGCATCAAGAAAACATGTAAATAATGTATAACTTTGTTCGTCAGCGTATGTATCATGTATCAAGAAAGAGGTCATTGTGCTGCTAAGACGCATCTTCGCTAGCCAAGGGGTGATCCGGTACGATCTACCTACTCTTCACTAGGTAGATCGTACCGGATCAACCCTTGGCTAGCGAAGATGCTAAGACGAGGCTGAAACCCATTCTGTAGCGGACTCAAAATAAAAAGGTTAGCGGACTCAAGTCTCAGAAGGAAACGTTTCTCAAAAACCTTTAGAGTGACAGGAAATAGTGATATCACTCAGTAGCTGTTTGGGTCACCCTTAGGCTTATTATTGCCCTTATACAGCGTACTTATAATGCCATTTTTTAAACATAAAGGAAAAACTCCAGAGAAACAATAGCATTAAATAACCTTGAAAGAATCAAGTATACTGTCCACCGTTTCAACCACAACCTTTCCATTCGGTTGTAGCGGTTACCTCCCTTGACGACGGTCAATAAATGGGACGCATAAAAGTATTTAAAATCGATAATTTATGAAAAGTCAAAAATATTTTAACAATTTATTTTTTACCATAATACATAATATATAATATTCATATCTGTATAAAAGTTTCAATGAAATACAAATTGATAGTAGTATGCATGCAATAACTTATTATGTAAATATGTAAATTTTGTAAAACCATAGCTTACTGTGAAACAGAATCATTTATAGTGCCCTATGTACACATTGAAATCATACTTACCTGGTACAGGGGATACCGTGATCATCCAGGCGGTTCCCCCAGGTCGAGGCCCTTCCATTGCACTCCGGTCGGGCTGAACCCTGCGATAATCCCAAATGCGGATTACTCGGGTACGCTATTTTTTAGTGTGGGGGTCTGCGTTCGCGCTAACCCCTGACCATAAACAATTCAATATTAGCTTTCGTTTTAAGTTGAAACCGCTCTCAAATTCATGCCACGACTTTATCATTTACTATTGATAAGACTAGTTGCAACGCTTTCTGAAGGGATTATCAGAATTGCGTCTTTGAGGTCGTTTTTCATAATTGAAGGGGATGAAGGTCCAAACGCCACTTCACCCCACTCCTTACCTCCCTAAAAACCGACCCTCAGTGGGCTAGGACAAATATTTAAAAAAAAAAAATGCTTATTTGTACGTTCAAGTCACTGGAAATAATTCTTATGCAATCTATATTACAACATTAATTTAAATGATAAATTGTTATATATGCGCCATGTTTATTTCATATAATGTATTGCATAAAAATCGATATAACTTGAAATCAATTTGTATGCAATTTTTATTTCACCATAGATAATTCTTAAATGATAAATCATATATTACATCATAATTGATTTCAAGTGACTCGAATGTAAATATACGAGTATATATCACTTAAGACAAAATACGATTACGTGCTAACGTAATACGCCATGTCAGATGAAAACTATACATAAAGTGAGTGGTATAATATATAACTTATCAAACATGTCACAGGGAGGAGTAAAAAATAGTATACGGATGGTTAATTTGCAATGGAATACTAACTTCTTTAATAAAATAATGTAATGAAGAAAAATGTGACTATCGACCACGACGAGACTCGAACTCGCAATCTTCCGATTCGAAGTCGGACGCCTTATCCATTAGGCCACGCGGTCCACATACAAATGAACAGATATTACGGTATTTAAACCTTTACATACAAAGTACATGTATACGCGACAATCAGTGTAAATAAAATAGATGATGAATCGATTAATGCTAACATATCTGTATACTACGTTTAACTTAAACTATTTATTTTCCATATAACTTACAAGGTTGATTATCAAGGATAAAGGGAGAATAATTCAGACAATATAACATATCATTTCCGAGTTACTTCCCTTCAATCAAACAAGCACGGGGGTTCGTTACAAATATGTACCTTACCCGGTCTTAGATTATCTAATTCCGTGGTATAACATATATTCGGGGGCATAGAGAGATAAAGCCCGGGCTTACACATAAAAATTCGGTGTGTGCCATTTGTCAAAAATGTAGCCACTGAAACAAAACAAAATATGACATCATGTTATAAAGATAATATCTTAATTGACCTTTGTATTAACTTAAGATATATGTTATACCTTCTTCAAGCCAAAATCACGTAACACTGATGCAAAAGGCTTACACATATCGATGGCCCTAGCTACGCCCCTGACATATATGTGTATTTTACATAGTTGTGACGAACCCCTGTGGTGAAAATTAGGTAGTGCCGCATCATTTTATTTTTTATTTTTGTCGACCTGTTCACATCACACTATTTCAGAGTGAAGCGTTAAAGTACATGCATATAATAGTATTTTGTAATGGTGCAAAATAAGAAATATATAAAAAGTTTTTTTACTCTTTTGATTCTTTTTGAATCATAATAAAATCTTCATACAAAAACAAGATACGATTGGATTTTGATCATTTGTCTTCTTTTTTATAATAGATTAACAATTTTGCGTCGACTTCTAGCTATGCTAACCAGGCGTTTAACAGCAGGTGTCAATTTAACTTGTTAAACGCAAATGACACGTGTACCACTTCCGTTATTAGTATAACGTCTATATAGCTTATTAAGATGTATGGGACAGATGTTCATTTTTTTTATCACATACTAATCTAGGCTAGGCGCTATACTATGACAGGCATATTCTTCCTGTAAGAAACTGTTTTTAAGACCTGATTATAAGTTAGACTTGGCTCAGCTGCCTTAATTTGATATAATAGCTAACACAATACTGGCATCGTCGCATTTCCACCTTCTGATTTACGTGAGAATTTTTTAAAAAAGTACTATTGTAAAAAACCGAGCATGTTTAAATTAATTCAGTTATTTAACGGACAAAACACAAATGAATTAGCAAAATTGGCCAAATACATTAAAGCTGCAAATTCAAGAAGAGCTTTATTNTATATATATATATATATATATATATATATATATATCATGTATATGTGTTACACTGATGAGTCGCAAGACTCAAAGTTAATAAAGAACTTGAACTTGAACCTTTGACGAATTTCGTTGTGGCATTTGATAAGCGTGTTTTTCAATTTCGACTGCACGACCCTACATATCCAGTCTTTAAGCTATGTACCCATTTAGTTCACTATGTAGTTCACTATGTGTACAGACACTTAAATACCACGATTATTATGAAATAACTACGGTACATTCTAAATGCATAACGTTTATGTGTACTGAAACGGGCGTGCCGGTATGACATGCACTACCTCTGCGTTCAAACCGGAGTTAGGATGAACTGCGTTAGGATGAACCGGAGTTAGGATGAACTGAGTTAGGATGAACCGGAGTTAGGATGAACTGAGTTAGGACGAACCGGAGTTAGGATGAACGGAGTTGAAGCAATTTATAAATAGGTAGAATAAATGTCCTAATAATGAAAGCATCGTCTACTTTCATTTTTAGGGTTCTCCGCTCAATCAGATTGCTTCCCTACACTACAGATCTTAATTTTAAATTACGAAACGAAATGCATGTCAACAATGCATCAATGCACCAAAAATATATGGAGAACCCATTTTCAACGGTGAAAATTACCCCATGGCACCGCATGTTTATTCATTTTTTATTAACATTGCGTTATTCCGATTATCACAGAGAAAATATTGGTATTGTTGTATAAATTAAGAAAGAAATAATGCCGCATTGTTCTAACGACCAGAAAAATCACAGAACAAGAACATTAAAAGTTAGTTCTGATTTCGTCTTAGTTGTTGTAATGAGTCTATAATGGCAAAGACTTTATTCTCATAAACTGATAACAGCGTAGAAAATAAACATTAATTAATTGTGTCAATTATAACCTTGACCATTTTAACTAGTGAGACTAATTTCTCAATAGAATAGAGTATTGAACTTAAGTATACTAGGTCTTTCAATATAGTATTTGGATAAAAAAAATCCTCATATAAAGTAAAATTTGACGGTTGTTACAATTAATCATAAACGAAATCCATCTGCGATTTCATTAAGGTTACAAAGATTACAGATTCTTCCTTCTCCAGGGATGTTATTCCCCCGCCGTAATCTATTGGTCATATATCATTACATATTCTAAATTTACAATAGACATTATCTTTTTTATAGACAGATATTGAAAATGGACAACCCCACACCCCTCCCTCCCACACAGAGGCGTAGTATATCATACAGATGACTTTATACGCCTCTGCTACCTCGTGATCTCATACATCGAGGTTTTTTCACCGTTAAAATGTCTGGAAATAAATAAAAGGAGGATGGGGGTGGGGGGGGGGGGTGGCTCTTTCCCCACCCTTAGTAATTTTGATTTAATTTTAATGGACGAAGGCGGCTGAAAGGCTTTATGTCATATCAACAAATATTTAACAAATAATTCATAGGAGTGTCAATAACAGAATAATAAATATGTAAAACATAATCTTATTGTGTTTCACGCATCATGGTTTTTTTCCTTTAAAATGTTTATCAGTTAAAATTCCAATTAAACCCCCCAGTCTGTTTGAGTATACTTTTTTGCTATGTCCTGTATCGTAATTACGTCAGATATGTATTAGGACCTATCACAACAGGTCAAACATGTACACATACAACTGTCCGTCCCTTAAACCTGAATCACCGAATACCGTCACAATTTAATAACCACGTGCTTGGACTTTTTCTGTAGGTATTGCAACACCGCACGCGATATTTAACTAATGAGGGTAACATGGGATATATGTGTAACATTCTGGAAGGTTTATTTTTGTAATTGATAACACATACACAACTTTGTATGTCACTGATATCATAATTAGAACAATTAATATAATTCAAAATCTTGCTTTGGGTACGTATTTTGTTCACGCTTTTGGTATAGACTTCCGTTATTTCGGGAACTCAGACTGAGTAATAGGGATTACCAACGATGGTTATTCTTCCAGAAAACTGTAACTGCATTCCAGGTAACATCTTTGTCCATAAATTATAGCAGTTTATAAATAAGTATACAGAAAGCGTCTATTTTATAGTACGTTAGTGACATTGAAATATCTATTCTGTCTGGGTGTGCTTTATGTCAACTCACGGAATTAGATGTTGTCAACTTAACTTCCAATGTATCACTACCTCACATCCGTTAAAAAACAAAAAATCCGAAAAACAACAAATAAAAAGTACAATCATTGCTATTCAATCCGATTTCCCCCTTTTGTGGCCTCATCGCGTACTCCTCGTGACGTATTCCAATAAATAATAGTCTCGTGACGTTTACCCAAGTCCCAAATCATTCCGCAATACATATAGTCCGTACTGCCGAAGTCAGTCAGACATTAATACAGCTTTGTCCCAGAGTACTTTAGGCATAATATCGGAACTTTTAAATTATATTAGTATATAATATTTTTCTACAGCCTGTCATCTGAAAATCTTAAAGATTGAAAATTTGTTTTTGCGGAGCTGTTGATCAAGATCTGTGCTCATTACTGACGTCGAAGAGTGTCAGTGTAAAGGAATTTCGTGTTGTGTGGACTGTTGCTTCGTTTGTCAACCAACAACCGTCAAAATGGTGGAAGGAGGCATGAAATGTGTCAAACTGCTTCTGTTTGCTTTTAATTTTATATTCGTGGTAAGTTGTTGTTTAAAATTGGTGGTATGATGTGAACATACGGTAACCCTCCGCCCGAGCTTTTTACTGTGTGTATTCGGGAATGACAGCTGAAGACAAGGACTCCTTACTGTGCTAGCGACAAAATATTTAAAATCAGTCACTATCCAGGAATATGTAATATTTATAATATAGCAAACGTTGTGTTTTGTTTATAATATCTCGGGGATCGGTGTGTTCGTCTACAGGTTTTACGTACGTGGCAAATTGGTTTTTCGGTTTAGGGAGGTGCCAGAAAGGAGTGCCTGAAAAATGTTAGGATTTTAAATTGGAATGTTTCTGTTATAGAATATAAACACATGTCTAAAGCGTTATTTTGTGTAAACGATAAGAAACTTTTGTGGCCCATTTAAAACTTGAGTTCTCGCAAATTTATGTCCCGGCAACCTCCGCTGACAGTTTGCTATATAAATGTTGTATGTGTACCACTAGCTAGCTATCCATTGTCACCATTAGGATCTATCTATACAGGTGGAGGACAAAATGGCGTTATAAATCCCTCGAATGTCTGGAGCTGAGTGCAGTTTTCGAAACCTTCATGTTATTGCTACGGTTGAAGTCATGGAACTAAGGAAAACTTGTTAACTAGACTTTTAAAAAAATAATGTCTAGACCTACTGCAGTAAATCAATGAAAGTTGAAAGGGAAATTATCCAAAATTTTCCTCTTTTATATAGGAAGTGAAAGTACAGTAAAGTGAATTCAATGGGAGTATAAAATCGAATCTGGCCCTCGTGAGAAAATTACACTTATTAATTGTGCTATGGTATACACAATTTCAAACACCTGTTGATTTGTTTTATTCAGAAAGAGTAGTATATTCTTTTTATGAATAAATCATTAACCAGTTTAAACTGACACAAACTTTCTGACGAGAAACCTCACCATCCCTTATAAATCCTTTATAAGGTGGACTTTAACAATTTAATCTTTGAAATGTAATAAGAAATATATACAGAATAGGTTTCATTTCTAGCTTGTGCTGATCTCTTCCATATAGCCCCCAATGTAAATCGGTATAACGCTAGAGAAAAAGTGCACAACCAGCCCAGGATTTGAACCAAGTATCTCTGGAACACCAGATAAACACTAACCAATTGAGCTTAGTATAGACCTGGGCCGTTTCAGTTTATCGCAGTCCAAACGGTTAAACCTGTAGGACCAGAGTTTATGATTCAGGCGAGCCTTGCAAGGCCTGCATAAACATTTGCAGGTCAACCAGGATTTATACCCAAAAATGTTCCGCATAAACACACAGGCCCCTGCTCTCTTGCATTTGAACCGGTCCCACTCTACTCAGGCCCCGTTCCAATACACTCCTCCTTTTTCCAAGTCCTTTCCCCCTAAGACGACACTATTTACAAACAGGTTCAGATGTGATGCCTAGCCAAGTGTACACCTAGTTCTTATAAGAATGGATGCAAAATTGGTCAAAGGCACCACTGCATCAGGATAGGGAAAAAATGCATAGCCAGACTGGGAAATGAACCCGGGACCACTCGACTCTAAACACTCTATCCAACTGAACTACCTGGTCACTGGCAATTCATCCAGTCAGGCTTCGCTACAATAATAGACATGTACAACTCCATGTATCATTATTATTTTCATTTGTGCATATATAGTAATTAGGGTAAATAGATGGTTAACCTTGGTGTAATTGTACTGCAGTATTTTTCTTTTGGTACAAGTTACAGCATTACTAGCCCTCCTCCACAGGGTCACGTTTTTTGAGGCCTAAGAACACTGGGCAGTTGCCAAGCACTTCATGCAGGTCGTTGTTTTTTTATTTGGGTACTACAGCTCTCCTCCACCACGAAAACCTGGCACGTTCTTAAAATACCATAGCTGTTAATTTAATTTGATATAAAACACAAACAAACCAAATGTTATAGATTTGACAGTTTAATACTACAACTTCTAGAGTGGATTATACCTTGTAAATAGCGTATAAATAATTAGATTATCAGATTATAGAGATACACTTAGAACTGTTGTTACATAAACAAAATCACTAAAATTATAAAATTGCAGTCATGAATATGATGAAACTTTGAATTTCACATGGGGTAGATGTAAATCCCTGATATACTTCATAAGTGAATATCGTGCTATACTTACATGCGTTATGAAAGATAGCCGTCCCGACCTGATCATATTTTACATGTATATAACAGTACAGATATGATCATCACAAATGTGTACATATGCTCCTCTGTAGGGCTGGAAAAAAAGTTTAAAATCCAATGAATAGGACTTGGTTCACTGAACACAGGGAAGCAGCAATACAAAGGAAAGACCATGAAACGCACAAAAGCGTTTTAAATCTACGCACAAAAGCGTTTTAAATCTGTTTCAAAAACTTTGGAGAATATCACTTTGTGTAAAATATGAAAAGTTCTTCAAAACATGTAGGTATACCTCACTTCTATAATATGATACTGGTCTCAAATATCTTCCTTTAATTTAGATTTAATTTTTACAAAAGGTATTCCCGTGATGACCAAAGAAATTCTGATTTTTTTTCAGCAATTCAAATTATATGTTGGACATTTTATTCTAATACAAAGAAAACTTCCTTGTGTAAAAAGTCCATTTAACTCAATTCACCCCTGAAGACATTTACACTCGGACCAGGTAATGGGCAGATCTGAGTTGTGCGGGTTACCTGGTGGACCGACAGTCTTTAACCCTTAGCTTTCACCCCTTTGTAACTTTAGTAAAACTCTTCCATGCTTTGATCTGGATGTCAGTCCATTATGGTCCACAGTGGTCAAAGGGTTAAACTGTCAAGCCCAGAGATAAAAATGTCATCTTACCATGACAGTAAAAGATCCAGTTCAGTTCAAGCTAATTAAACCTGGCTGTACATTAGTGACTTTCAAATGGCTTTCATCTGAGTCATCCTTGCGTTTGTACTTGTTTATAAATACTGGTGACAACGAGGAATGTGACCAGCGCTATTCCATGAATGAAGAACCTAGCTATTGTACATGTGTATTGGTAGTATATGTTCCAGACTTCTCACTATCTAATTGATATGAGACAATTCTTCTCCCAGAGTTTCATTTGAAGCATTTTGAACAAGCTGTTATTTGAAATAATCTAATACATTAGAAAAAACATGACCAAGATATCTTAACATTTGAACAAATTTTAAGAAAGGGGGGTAAAATGATAAATTGTGAAAACAAAAACTTGAGTTTGTTGAACCTGCAGGGACATATAAATAATGTTTGGCCTAACTGGTTATATAGTTATGATTCATGTAAAACCGAAACAACGTTGCATTATTTATGCATACACTGGGTCTATTTCCTTGTTTGATACTTACCTATCTTGTTAAGTCATAGTTAACTTAACTACTTTTGGGCAGTTGCCAGTGTAAAAATTACATGAATCCCCATATACTATACATGTATAACACCAGCTGCCTATTAAAAAGTGTTATCAGGCCATCAACGATAAATTAGAAAAAAATCTTTATTTAATTAACCTGTTAGGCCAAACATGAAAAAATCTTGTTTCCGCTTACCCTACCTACCCTAGATTTGTGTGCCTACACTTAATTTTCTATTGGCATTTAGTGATATATGCACTGTTTAAGTCAGAACTCCTACTCTATAGAAGCATCGTAAAAACATTCCCCCCCCCCCCAAAACAATTATTGCCGACCTATCGACCCTATTTTTTTCTGAGAATGATATATAGCAGAAACACAAGAAATGTTCTTTTTGTCTTGGGGATGTAAAAACATCCAAAATGGCTAAATGGCACAATAGTATAGCTTCAGAATGACACTCCTGAAAATGAAGATATGGATTGTTAGCTGTTTTGTATATAATAGTGCTAGTTTATTGATTCCCCTCTGTATTTTTTCTGTCACAGCTGTTCATTGTTGCTGTCATACGATGTCTAAGTTTATCATGTCGGTGTCTACACGATACATATGTACAACATAAATCTCTTTACATGCAACATTTGTACCAGCATTATATTGAATATGTACTTGTATAGACATTAGATTACATTTCTGTATATATGTACAGCATATATAGACCTATTGGACATCTTTAATGTGTGTACATCATTTCTGGCACTGAGTGGTACAGCTAGCTCTATTTTTGTATAAAAAAAAATAATTAAAAACAAATCAAGAACAGGGTTTTTGGGAAATGGACCCTGGTATGAAAATTTGAATTGGGAAAATCAATATACCAACTCTAAATACATGAAATTAGATTGTTAAACTTTTATCTAAGCCTGTCGCTATGACCACGTGATTGTTTAACTTTTATCTAAGCCTGTCGTTATGACAACATATCATTCTGACCTTCCTAAATATGCTGCTGTATTTTGAGAACATTGTCAATAGAGAGTTAGCAATTTTAAAGAGGTGAATTTGGAAAAATCAGACACTTTTATCAGTTGAGAATGGGTCCTTTAAATAGGGTACTACCTAAAAATGTACTCTGATGAACCTCTGAAGAAGGTTCTTAAGTTATTTTTTGTGAAGTTTTGTTGACATTCTATTTGTTGGTCACTCGGGTGTTAAAATAATATAAACTATTTATTTAACAACAGTTATGAAACAAGTTATTTCAACTTATATCAATCACTTTTGTTGGGCCAGATGTTAGCGCACGGGAGGTCTTAATGTGGGAAAACCAGAGAACCCAGAGACAACCCATGTGGTCAGGCAGGTGATCCCATACCTTTTCATGTCCAATTGGGGAATCAAACCCTGGCCGCCTTGGTGAAAGACCAGTGCTATCCACTGCGCCACCCGACCACCCTTGGTTGTTACTTAATATCCTGACCCTATTTTGTAAGTTGAAAATTTCAGTTGTTATATTTTGTTTTGTTTTCCAGGTGGTAGGATGCGTTCTGATTGGAGTAGGAACATACATCCAAGTACAGTTCAAGGACTATTTAAACTTCGTAGAAGGACAGTTTAGTTCTGCCGCAGCACTCCTCATCGCTGTCGGTGTCATCATCTTCTTCATCGCTGCTTTTGGCTGCTGTGGAGCATGGAAGGAAAATTATGTCTGTGTTATGATCGTAAGTACATGTGGTTTGACTGACATGGTGATAGCAGGTAAATTGAAAGTTGTCCTGGCAACATACATCTGCCTTTCCATGGGTTCGTCCATGTATCGTCATGGTTATACAGTCGGCTATCTTCTACTGTGGATACATAGCGGATGAGTATTACAGAAGTGCAGTGTTAATCCAATGTAGGTCACTGTGACCTATATTTTCTACTTTGCTGACTTTGGTTAAACTTTGTATTGAGATCTGTTTCTATTAAAATGGTAGCTTTACAGTCATACATGTTCTTCAAACAATTTGTAGTGCTGCCTATTATTAAATACGCTACACGTCCTTCTCAAACATCTCCGTAAACCCAACACCCTGTAAAACTTGAGTTAACTAGTACTTGATACTTGAAAGAAAAAAAAAAGAAAAAAAATGTATAAATCCACATAATATGTCAAAAAAATGACAAAAGATAGGAGAAATAAAATTCACAACAAAATTAAGAATTTCTTAGTTTAAAAAAATGTAAAAACATTTTTAGTAGATTTTTGTTATACCTGCAGTAAGCTGATTATTTTAAGTAGGTTATTTTTGCTCTTTAGCTTTCAAGTAGTACTCGTGTTTTAATATTAAATTTTTCACAATTCTCACTTTTAAGATTTTGATAGTGTTGTTATAATAATATGTTCTGATCACCATCAGTTTTGATGATTGTATGAAATGTATTAGATCATTTATGACATTTTAGTAATAACACAGGTTTGCAGATCATGAGTGTTAAGCACACCTGTATGCCAGTAATTATAATTCCATTGTCTTGTCCATTTTTATGCTTTAGAATTATAAAAAGTCATCGGTTTCAGACAAGGCCGAAAAATATTCAACCCCGGTAATGAATGAAATTATATTTCTAATTGATGGATCATTTACTTTATAGTTTTCTGTACTGCTGGGAATCGTCTTCATCCTGGAGATCGCAGGAGGCATTGCCGGCTATGTTCTCCACGACAAAGTGGAAGATGGGGTCAAGACATTAATGAACGACTCAATGAAACGCTACGATGCTGACCCCACAATCTGGGATTTGGTCCAAAAAGACTTCAAATGCTGTGGTACAAACAGCTCAGAAGATTGGAAAAACGTTAACAATGGCACTGTCCCCGCTTCCTGCTGTCCGCCAGATGGAACCTGTGATGGGAAAGGAAGCGGAGTTTACTCTGTTGTAAGTTCGACTATAAGAGCAATGTTTACACAGACCATTTTAGGGGTGGTGGATCTATCAAACTTGACATATAAGAGGTTTTACTTTAATGTGACAAATGAGGATCATTATTGAGAGGTTTTACTGTACAGTAATAAATGAGGGGCATTATATAGAGGTTTTACTGTGTAATAATAACACAATAATGTACAATATTTATAAAGCACCCTCTTTAAATTGCTAAATTTCTTATGCTATAAAATGACAAACAAAGGTGTTTAATAGAGGTTTTACAGTAATGTAACAAACGCCGGGGACTATTTAGAGGTTTTTGTACAGTAATAAATGAGGGGCATTGTATAGTGGTTTTACAGTTTAGCAATAATATAATTATAATGTAAATTTTTATAGTGCCCTATATAATTTGCAAAATTGTTCTAAGGCACTTAAAGTGCTTTATAGGGATAAACAAAGAGCATTTTATAGAGCGTTTACGGTGCAGTGACAAATGAGGGGCATTGTATAGAGGTTTTACTTTATGTTGATAAATGAAGGGCATTATATAGAGGTTTTACTTAATTTTGACAAATGAGGGGCGTGATATAGAGGTTTACTAGTTATCTCTGACCATTTTCAAGTCTTCCTACCTCACCATTATGACTTATGTTTCTTTTTTTTTGATTAGTCGCAATGCACCAACGTCCGGTCTTAATTAACTCCATAGATACTACATGGATACAGCGCTAGAAATATGGTGTATTCACTGATCACAAGGTAGTCATGCAAATAATCTCTTTGTTTTAGGGATGTCTGGATGCCTTCGTCGACTGGGTAAAGGATAAGATCTTCATCGTTGGCGGTGTTGGAATCGGGCTGGCTTTTGTACAGGTAAGTTAACTGGCTGAAGGATAAAATCCTGTGTTACAATCATGTTGGGAGTATTTACCTGAGCTATGTACTAAACTGATCTCGCCTAACTGCCCTCTGACAAAAAATGATTTTTCTAATTCAGAAAATAGAAGAAGAAACTATGTAAACAGTAACCAATGAAAATGAATTTTAAATTTGCTGCCTAAACACATGAAAATATTAGCCCCGACAAATGATCATCGTATAAACTTTCCACCTCCATTGCTGGTTCAGTCCGAAATAGAAAAATAAAATCTGTTTATGATTTATCTCTATACTTAATTTGATTACCGGTACTTTACAGCATAGGTCAGTGTCGTGCATCAGAACTTTAAAGTTTTCTTTGAAAGAAAAAAAAATCTTCAATTGAAGAAAAGTAAAATGGATTTAATACAGAAATCTAATTAAATTTGTCACCACTGCCTGGCTAGGATTAGGGATTGAAATTTAGCCGCATTCTGAACGGAAAATACAGGGGTATGTTCCCAACGTTTCCTTAATTCCCTCAGTTTGAAAGCATTTGATGTAATTTCAGGTTCAACAGTAGGGTTAAGTATAGGTAATTTAAGATGATTACCAAACTTAAATTTATTATATTTATTACTAAACTGTGCATCTGTCGTAATTTAATTATTAATGTAACAAATGTATGACCAATGAACCCTAATATACAAATTGTACTTAAAACTCATTCAGATTTCCTCAGGTTTTACTTAGCACACCAACATACCCGGTCTCCTGCATACACAATGCAAGCATACATACACTACACACAGGAGGCACGTCCTTAAATCACCTTAGCTGTTAACAGGACGTTAAACAAAATTAAACCAAACCAAACTTGTAATGATTTATTTTACTTTGTAGATTGTTGGTATCCTGTTTGCCTGTTGCTTTGGCCGAGCTCTAAAGAAGGAGTATGAAGTTGTGTAAAACTAACATCACACGATAAAGGAGAAACATGCTGGACCAATGAGGCATTCTGTTACATCTGCTGCCCAAAAATGAAGTTCCTGGGAGGGCGTTATCAACAATCCAATCTCTGCTGATGTGTAGAAAGTTATAACATTTTTGTGATGGGGCTAAAACTAAATTTTCAGGCATGTTTTTCGTGAAATTCATGCTAACTTCTTAATTCTTCATCTTTCCACACATCATTTCTTCAATCAATTCACAAGGAACGTTTGATATCAAATTATGGTGCATGTCATTTGAAGGAATTTATTTTTTCCAGATATATTTTGAATTTAAGTAGAATTTAATGAGATTTACCTATATGTTCAACAAAAATATTTTTAACTCTTGTGATAAGACATCATTTCATCATCAGGCATTTGCTGACATCGTATCATTTATTGTGAAACAAATGCTTGTGGAATACTTTCAAAAATCAAATCCAAGCGTGGAGGTGAAGAAAAGTATTCTTGTTTTCGTTGAGACATTTAATCATCATAAACTATTTTCTGTCGTAGTAATCTTGCGTATTTGACCTTGTCCTAGGTCACTGTCAGAGGTTGAGGGATACAATTTACCACATATTACTAACAATGTATTTTATTACACTGCAAATGTAGCTGGACAATATCTGTAGATTGTAATGGATAGGACAAGCCTTACAATGTTGTTGTCAGGACAATGACCTTCAAGATTGGTTCAAGGTCAAAATGTTGACACGACATTTCAGATAGAAGGATAAGATGGACGATCAAGGTTGAAAAATCAAAATTGACATTCACGTTTATAAAAGGTTGAATATCGTAACAGATATTTAAACATTGACACAAGTCAAATGACTTTCAAAGTTGAAAGGTCGACCATGGTTGACAATGATGAATCCTATCATCTTTGACCTGTTTAGAGGGCCCATTATCTGTTGTCATCCTTTTTTATTTGTAATTTGCTATATTTTCTGTTAGTAAAAGCAATTAAAATGCTTAAAGTTTCAGCTTGTGTTTGTTTTTAGTTGCATTATTTGTTGTTTTTCATGAATTCCCTTATTTTGATTAACACTTAAAAGCCTTATCTGATGTACCATTGCCACACTATTCCATTAATTTGCTCTGTAAAACTGGGCCAATTTTCTTGCGAAATCTTTGTGTTTTGTTCTTTCTTAATTTCTCTTCCTATTTGGTGGAGTCCAGGCACTCGTCTTTGTATGACCGTAGGTGTTGCGAGGACGATAGTGTAGTTAAGGCCCTCGTCTTTGTGTGCCCGTAGCTGTTGCGAGGACGATAGTGTAGTTAAGCCACTCGTCTTTGTATGACCGTAGGTGTTGCGAGGACGTTAGTGTAATTAAGGCACTTGTCTTTGTATGACCGTAGGTGTTGCGAGGACGATAGAGTAGTTAAGGCACTCGTCTTTGTATGACCGTAGGTGTTGCGAGGACGTTAGTGGAGTTAAGGCACTCGTCTTTGTATGACCGTAGGTGTTGCGAGGACGTTAAACCTTTTACCACTGTAGACCATAATGGACTTATCCAGATCAATGCATGGTAGAGTTTACTAAAGTTACATAGGGGTGAAAGGGTTGGACCCCATGGAAACCAAAAAAAACGCGTTGTTGTAAGATTGATATATTCAGGAACTGTTGTACGTTGATCTGTTAAACATAATCTTGTGCCTATTTTCTTAGTTCTGAACTTGACATTTACCAATATATATATATATATATATATATATACCAACAGAAAAATCAAATTTCAACGGAAACTGCTATAATAAAGTCTACATATTGGAAGTAGTGTAAGCTGATGGCATGTAGCTGTTATGAAGTTTTAGTTTAACCAATAGGACCTGTCGTGCTGTTTAGAAGTTTTAGTTTAGCTAATAGGACCTGTCGTGCTGTTTAGAAGTTTTAGATTAACCAATAGGACCTGTCGTGCTGTTTAGTGGATCATTTGATGAACTGTAGGTTCAACAGGTGGTCATAACCGCTTATGTTTTGATTCGACACATCAAACCTTGGGTAAATTGCTACACATTTGTTATACATGTATAGTAGACGGTACTGTATTCACGCAAAGAAACCACATGGCTCCGTTTCAGCTTACCACCAATATAGTTGAAATTTTGAAACAAAATATTAGCATGAATAGGGGAAACATATTGATTTTGCAAATTTACTCCTTTGCTTCTAAATTTTAACTCTTGCATTGTTTCAGTTTAAAATATTTTATTACCAGTATACATAAGTACTCGTCTAGTTGTGAATTTGAGATGTATGTATATAACTTTGTGCTATTTAGGCTTTTACGCAGCAATATTCCATATACACTATAAATTGGCATGCTCGAGTATCATGTTAACTCGTTCACCTCTGCTATTTCATAACGAACTGTTCCAACCTTTGAATTAGAAGAGTTCAAATGTGTCTTCAGGGGTGAATGAGTTAATTACACACATATTTCTTAATATCTCCCCACTTCAGTTAGTATAACTAGACAGAATATAACCCTTTCACCCCTGTAGACCATAATGGACTCGTCAAGATGAATGTATGGTAGAGTCTACTCAAGTTATCAAATTATTTCCATACCATGGAAAATGGAGTGGACTTGATGTTAGATAGCACAACAATGACTTCCTACCATGAACAGTATTTCCATGTCCTATACAATTCAGTATACTATATTGTATATTATGGGAAATATACTATACAAAAGTTTATATCCAACAATTACTTTAAACCATTGACAATCGGGTAGATAGGATTTTAGATACAACAATGCTTTCCATAAAATGGACAAGAAATACTGGACAAGACTTTAGATAGAATTAGTTTATTTCCCTGTTTATCTTAAATTTTTGATATAACAAAATATATCCTGATCATGGGACCAAGTAGATTAGATTTTAGAAGGAAGTTACTAACATGGTTAATCACTTTACTTAGATGAAACAAGATATCCCTGAACAGTCTTCAATTAGCTAGGGAGGAGTTAAGTATAAAATCCTAGAGCACAGTACAGTGGATGTGATTATTGATAACAAAACCTAGGGTGCCATAATCAAATTGTTATCCCATTCACCACTAAAGTGACTTTTGAATCTATTTACACAACCAATAAAACTTGCAGTTCAGACTAGGCATACATACAGGCAGGCGTACACTAGGCATACATACAGCCAGGGTAGACTAGACATACATATAGGCAGGCGTAGACTAGGCATACATACAGGCAGGTGTAGACTAGGCATACATACAGGCAGGCGTAGACTAGGCATACATACAGGCAGACATAGACTAGGCATACATATAGGCAGGCATAGACTAATCATACATATAGGCAGGGGGAGACTAGGCATACATACAGGCAGGCGTACACTAGGCATACATACAGCCAGGGCAGACTAGACATACATATAGGCAGGCGGAGACTAGGCATACATACAGGCAGGCACTAGGCATACATACAGGCAGGCGTAGACTAGGCATACATGCAGGCGGGCGTAGACTAGACATGCATACAGGCAGGTGTAGACTAGGCATACATACAGGCAGGCGTAGACTAGGCATACATATAGGCAGGTGTAGACTAATCATACATACAGGCAGGGGGAGAATAGGCATACATATAAGCAGGGGTAGACTAGGCATACATACAGGCAGGCGTAGACTAGGCATACATATAGGCAGGCATAGACTAATCATACATACAGCCAGGGTAGACTAGACATACATATAGGCAGGTGTAGACTAGGCATACATACAGGCAGGTGTAGACTAGACATACATATAGGCAGGTGTAGACTAATCATACATACAGGCAGGTGTAGACTAGGCATACATACAGGCAGGCGTAGACTTGGCATACATACAGGCAGGCATAGACTAGGCATACATACAGGCAGGTGTAGACTAGGCAAACATATAGGCAGGTGTAGACTAGGCATACATATAGGCAGGTGTAGACTAGACATACATATAGGCAGGCATAGACTAGGCATACATATAGGCAGGCGTAGACTAGACATACATACAGGCAGGCCTAGACATACATACAGGCAGGCATAGACTAGGCATACATACAGGCAGGTGTAGACTAGGCATACATACAGGCAGGCGTAGAGTAGGCATACATACAGGCAGGCGTAGACTAGACATACATACAGGCAGGTGTAGACTAGACAAACATGCAGGCAGGCGTAGACTAGACGTACATACAGGCAGGTGTAGACTAGACAAACATATAGGCAGACGTAGACTAGACATACATATAGACAGGCGTAGACTAGGCATACATATAGGCAGGTGTAGACTAGGCATACATATAGGCAGGCGTAGACTGGACATACATACAGGCAGGCCTAGACATACATACAGGCAGGCGTAGACTAGGAATACATACAGGCAGGTGTAAACTAGACATACATATAGGCAGGCGTAGACTAGGCATACATACAGGCAGGCGTAGACTAGGCATACATATAGGCAGGCGTAGACTAGGCATACATACAGGCAGGTCTAGACTAGGCAAACATACAGGCAGGCGTAGACTAGGCATACATACAGGCAGGCGTAGACTAGGCATACATACAGGCAGGCGTAGACTAGGCATACATGCAGCCGTATGCAGATACCTTAAATTTAGAAAGTCGATGTTAAGATCCCAGTGTTATTCAATAACTTCAAATTCGTTTGTTGGAACTATGTTAGAATCTTTATAATCTTGTTTGAGGTTACATACCAAAAACAGTTCCTGCACTGCTTCCCTGTCTGTAAGGTGTTGTTACTGCTTCACTGTCTGTAAGGTGTTGTTACTGGTTTCACTGTCTGTAAGGTGTTGTTACTGGCATGTACATGTGCTATTGAATGTATTGTCCTATTGTAGAATCGAGTTTGATGCTGTTTGCTTTACTAATGTAGAAGCATTATATTAAGACACTTGTCAATTCTGAAGTCAATGGGCATTACAGAAACACTCGCTCACAAGACCATAGGCACAGACAGTATATAATAGATGTACAGGGCCTGTTAAGACACTTGTCAATTCTGAAGTCAATGGGCATTACAGAAACACTCGCTCACAAGACCATAGGCACAGACAGTATATAATAGATGTACAGGGCCTGTTAAGACACTTGTCAATTCTGAAGTCAATGGGCATTACAGAAACACTCGCTCACAAGACCATAGGCACAGACAGTATATAATAGATGTACAGGGCCTGTTAAGACACTTGTCAATTCTGAAGTCAATGGGCATTACAGAAACACTCGCTCACAAGACCATAGGCACAGACAGTATATAATAGATGTACAGGGCCTGTTAAGACACTTGTCAATTCTGAAGTCAATGGGCATTACAGAAACACTCGCTCACAAGACCATAGGCACAGACAGTATATAATAGATGTACAGGGCCTGTTAAGACACTTGTCAATTCTGAAGTCAATGGGCATTACAGAAACACTCACTCACAAGACCATAGGCACAGATAGTATATAATAGATGTACAGGGCCTGTTAACTGTAAATCAACTTTTTGGACTTTATAGTACGAATACAGGCACCAATGTGTCTGTGGACATTGTATATTAACATGGTCTAATTAAATGGAAACCTATCTTTTGGACGTTATATACAGTTAGGCCTTAATGCTGACACCATTGTTTCTGTGGAAATAGTAGGTGTACATGATCTAATTAAATGCAAACCTATCTTTTGGACGTTATATCCAGTTAGGCCTAAATGCTGACATCAATGTTTCTGGTGAAATAGTAGGTGTACATGAGCTAATTAAATGGAAACCTATCTTTTGGACTTTATATACAGTTAGGCCTAAATGCTGTCATCAATGTTTCTGTTGAAATAGTAGGGGTACATGATCTAATTAAATGGGAACCTGTCTTTTGGACGTTATATACAGGTAGGCCTAAATGCTGACACCAATGTTGCTGTTGAAATAGTAGGTGTACGTGATCTAATTAAATGGAAACCTAGCTTTTGGACGTTATATACAGTTAGGCCTAAAGGCTGACACCAATGTTTCTGTTGAAATCGTAGATTTGCATGGCCTAATTAACTAAAATAAACAACATGTTTCTTGTCAATTCTGAAGTCAATGGGCATTACAGAAACACCCACTCACAAGACCATAGGCACAGACAGTATATAATCGATGTACAGGGCCTGTTAAGACACTTGTCAATTCTGAAGTCAATGGGCATTACAGAAACACCCGCTCACAAGACCATAGGCACACACAGTATATAATAGATGTACAGGGCCTGGTAAGACCCTTGTCAATTCTGAAGTCAATGGGCATTACAGAAACTCTCGCTCACAAGACCATAGGCACACACAGTATATAATAGATGTACAGGGCCTGGTAAGACCCTTGTCAATTCTGAAGTCAATGGGCTTTACAGAAACACTCGTTCGCAAGACCATAGGCACAGACAGGATATAATAGATGTACAGGGCCTGTTAACTGTAAATCAACTTTTTGGCCTTTATAGTACGAATACAGGCCCCAATGTGTCTGTGGACATTGTACATTAACATGGTCTAATTAAATGGAAACCTATCTTTTGGATGTTATATACAGTTAGGCCTAAATGCTGACTCCAATGTTTCTGTTGAAATAGTAGGTGTACAGGATCTAATTAAATGGAAACCTAGCTTTTGGACGTTATATACAGTCAGGCCTAAATGCTGACATCAATGTTTCTGGTGAAATAGTAGGTGTACATGATAGTACGAATACAGGCACCAATGTGTCGTTAAAGGTTTTATATTAACATGGTCTAATTAAATGGAACCCTATCTTTTGGACGTTATATCCAGTTAGGCCTAAATGCTGACACCAATGTTTCTGTTGAAATTGTAGATTTGCATGGCCTAATTAACTAAAATAAACAACATGTTTTGGACTTGATGGACAATACCGACACCAATATTTCTGTTGCAAATGGAGTTCCATGGCCTAAATCACTGAGAATTATATTTAATGTTGTGTTTCTGTTGGAATTTCTTTGATTTACTTGGTCTACATATAATTAACCAAAAGTCCATCTTTTTGACTTATAGACAGTACGACCACTAGTATTAATGTTGGAACTCTATAAAGACTTGTAAACAATACTAACACTGACACCAAGTATCTGTTTGGGTTACACAGTGTTACATGGCCTAATAACCGAACAATCCATCTTTTGTACTTATAGACAATACGACCACCAATATTTATGTTGGACTTCGATAGATTTACATGACCTATAATTAATCGGGAATCCATGTTGTGTTAATGTGATAATACTATAATTTAATGGGTTTTTTTCGTGTTTTATTTTTCTCTTTTTCCACGATTCAAGGTGCATGGAATACTTCTTCGCCAGTCCGTCTTCGAAATTCGAGTTGGCGCTCTTTCTTAACATATCTTGAGTAGAAAAGATGTGTGCATTCAGAACGGAACCTTAATGGTTTTCGATGATGACGTCAGTTCTGTAAAACGTTTCATTTCTATGAAATATTTCTGTCGCAATAGCGACATGTACATACTTCCTGTTATTCGTGTGCATTGCTGTTATGATTTGAATCAAACTTGCAAGTTTTACGTGTTGGGTTTTCACACTAGGATAGCTATTTTGATAAGTATCGTGGAGCTTTTCATCAAAACAACAGCTGTTGTTGCTCTGTTGTGTATTTTTAATCAGAAGTTAGGCTTATTATCATCAAAACTTTGTATTCAAAGCCAAATTTTCTTTAATCAAAATAATCTACTATTCATACTGTTGTTAGGTGAGTGATGCTTTCAATAACTCATTCACCCCTTAAATTCATAATGAACTATTCCAACCTTTGAATTGGAGGAGTTCAAATGTGTCGTCAGCGATGCATGAGTTAAATAAATGTGCAGATAAACTGCTCCGACATGAAAGACGGTGCTCGACCGACCCGATTTATTTTACGATGGTAATTCCGAAACCTTAGAATCAGTGCCTTGGTGATTCAGGAATTAAAGACACTACAGCAGATCAACAGGAGACCAATAATAAATCAGAATAAAAGTTCGCGGAAAACGGCCCTTATACTGAGGTGTTGGACTTCTGTTATCAGATCTGGCCTCGATAGTTTTTATCCTTGTCTAAATTCGATTGTTCCACGGGAAAGAGACGGACTATTTTAGGATATTTCCAGCAAGTTTGTAAACCTTTGTCAAATCTACAACAAAGAAAACAAGTGCTGATTTGGACATACGAGAAGCTTTACGTAGCATGTTGTAAATATTTCAAAATTCTGCAGTACAGGTAGAAAATTGGATCTCAGAAATACTCGTACAAAGAATTATGGAAAATGAATAAAACTGTCGATCGCCAAGATTATAGTCTATTTAGAGGTTGTGAGTTAGATAAGAATTCTTAAAAAAACACTTTTGTGAGAGATTTATTTATGAAAAAGCCTTGTTTTTGCACCAATTTCCACTTCTATTTGTTTGTACTACCTCTACCAATCTAAGCATTACTGTAATCTGCCTGGACTCGCGGGTGTAGCAGGCTTCATTAGCTGACAGAGTCCCAACACTTGTCTATTGTATACAGGCCTCAAGGTCGAGTGTCCAAGCGGTGTTCTCGTGTATAGACCTTAGTTTAGAGAGTTAACCCACTCCTACTATATGCAGGCCATGGGAAGTTATATCCATGTTAAAAACAGAAATTGATATATTTCAAAAAAATATTCTGGAAAGAGAAATTATGATGGATGTCAAAGTTTGAAAAAGAGGCATACACAAATTGAAATCTGTTGGAGTCACATGGAGTCGCTGGGTCTCTACTCGAGCAGAATGTAGGTATATTTCCTTTAATACACCAACATCCTCATATTTCAACTGGTATTTTAAGAATGGAATTGCATCAAAATAACGATTTAAATTAATCACCGTTAGACTTAGGTGATCAATTAATGCCGAGTTTATCTAGATTCGATTTAGTATACCGTTAAGGTTGGTCAAGCTTGATAAACTGAGTCCAGGGCCCGGTTGTTCAAAAGGTGGTTAGCTTAATCGGTGATAAGCGCAAATTTTGATTTTTGAGTAACTTTAAAACACAACAACTTTCCAGATATCAAATGTTTAGTAGAGTAAGTTTACATGCAAAATTGTAATTAAGCTAACCACCTTTTGAACAACTGGGCCCTGAAATCTCCCGAGAAAGAGGAAACATTGAACGTCATGACGTCATTAATCCCTGTGTATTTTTGTACATTGTATATCTGTATATTATTCTATCTGGCTGACTTTGTAGTGAACTGTTACACAAAGAAAATCTCGTTAATCCGTATGCTTCTGGTCCGGAAAAAATGATCAGAAAAAGCGAATACACGAAAATCTGTGCCACACTTTTTAATTTTTCATTCAAAAATTCCAAATTATGTAATTGTTTAGAAACACATTTTTTGGATAAGTCAACCGAATTTTGGTATTAAAGTCTTGTATTTTATCGTCCGGATAACGCAATTTTCAAATTCAGAATGTGTTTGTCCGGATCATTGGAGTACGGATTGACAAGAAATTTCCGCAATATAGTTTATAATATAGACTGTACTGTTATATTTATCTGTTAAACTCGTTGTCTTCAAAGTCGTTTGTTCAGTGATAGTATTATAACAGTTTCATTCTCTACAATATTTTAAATATAATAAACTTACTCTCATCTTTACATCGATCTTAGTCTCTTGTTTAAGGTAGAAAATTGCTTCCATGTACACGCCTATAAGGTCAACACACAAAACCGCCAACGCTCACAAGGGTGTGATCACAATAAGGATGGTCGGGTGACGCATGCGCTGTTGATATCACGCTCGCCTTTTATCATCACGGCCGAAGTTCGATTCCCCGATTGGACGTGAAAAGGTTTTGGGTCATGATCACGTTTCGATTAATTGGATTTTTCTCTGAGGTCTCTGGTTTTCTCCCACACAAAGACCGGTCCTGGACTTTCTCTGGGGTCTCTAGTTTTCTCCCACATAAAGACCGGATCTGGGCTTTCTCTGGGGTCTCTGGTTTTCTCCACATAAAGACCGGATCTGGGCTTGCTCTGGGGTCTCTGGTTTTCTCCCACATAAAGACCGGATCTGGGCTTTCTCTGGGGTCTCTAGTTTTCTCCCACATAAAGACCGGATCTGGGCTTTCTCTGGGGTCTCTGGTTTTCTCCCACATACAGACCGGATCTGGGCTTTCTCTGTGGTCTCTAGTTTTCTCCTACATAAAGACCGGATCTGGGCTTTCTCTGGGGTCTCTAGTTTTCTCCCACATACAGACCGGTCCTGGGCTTTCTCTGGGGTCTGTAGTTTTCTCCCACATGAAGACCGGTTCCTGTGCGCTACCATCCGAGTCCGGAAGGGAAATTATCATAGATTGACAAGGCTTGTCATAATTGTGAAATACAGGTTCCTTATTTTCAATTTTGTCAATGCGTAAAAAATGTCCATACCCACAAAGAGTCCAAAACACACACGGACTCAATTGGGAAAGACAAGAAGACAACAGGAACTGAAGAGAGACCAATATTGGCCGACAAATATGTAGGATAATTAGGTACTTGTGCGCAAACACCGACGGTTCTCGAAACGTAACGAAGCATTTGGTTTGTACCTTATTTGTTCAGGATTTAACATCCTCTTGACCACCAAAGTCGTTTTGGGAAGGTTGTCAAGGGAAACCGCCGAAGAGAGAGAGAGAGGGTAGTTAGTTGACAAACGACATGGTAGAGGTTGCAAGGGTTGCAATGACCAAAGAATATGTCTCCTTCGGCAAGGAGACCCGCATTAAGTCATTCACCCCTGAAATTTCATAATGAACTATTCCAACCTCTGAATTGGAAGAGTTCAACTGCGTTTTTAAGGGTGAATGAGTTAAGTCGTCTCTTCGATAACATTAAGTGGGATACAGCAGGTCTTTTCTTTCTTTGAACCTGTCACGTGATATAAGCACTTTCATGCTTAACCAAACATGACGAGAACTGTCACGTGATATAAGCACTTTCATGCTTAACCAAACATGACGAAAGCTTCAATGGAAATCATTAATTCATAACCAAGCGAGCAACATCTATGGTCGACACCAGCATTCAGAATTTCCAAACTTTCTAATCCGTTACAGCCTGCCTCATTATGTAACTGACTGTAAGGCTTGCAGTGGACCATTGTGCGATGGAAATCACAAATCTGGTGACGGCACGTTTTAAAGTTAAGTAAGGCAATAATGATAGGCCCGTTAAGCCAGTTTGAACCTAAACCGAAACGACCCACAGCAATCCACCCTGGTAATACCGGAATACAGTGCAGGCTGTGTGAATGCGCTTTGTTAACATAGCGTATTGATTTACACAAATCTTAAATGTCTACATACAAACGAAAGTGAAGGTGTCGCCACGCTCATACCGGATGTCCCGAGCATGATGTCATAGTGACTACGTGAGAGGGTCTCCAAAGGTTTTGTCCACAATATATCAGATACTAACTCGACACAGCTGTGTTTTATCCAGATACTATTTTCGCAATTTCTTACATTCTGGCGCGCAGAGTGTAATTATTTTCAGCAGACATTGTTTTGCTGTCACACTAAATTGGCGGAGTCCTCGCTCCACATCAGATCCTGTATATTACGTCATTTTGATGGATAGTTTACTTAGTTGGCTTCAGTAAATGAATCCTATCTATCTCTCATGTTAGATTTTAGTTTTTTACTGAAACCCGTGGTGAAATGGAACCCGTTACATTGTGAAGTATATACAGAATGCAAAAACTGAATCGCACTGCACCACACATATTTTTTGTCCATATAAAGAAGGACATTTGTGTTTGCAGGATGAGAGACGACCACACATTTCTATATATATTTATGTATATTTCAGTCTCAGAAATGTTTATAATCATGGATATTCCTTTTTTAGCGGAGGAAAAAAGAAAATAGAGATTTCGGTTAAATAGTGGAAACCATATCAATCGAATATTAAAACAAAACAATGGAAGAGGATCCCATACCGTCACCTTCTAATGTCACATCAGATCTCACTCCACATTAGTCGCCTTCTACAGTCGTATCAGATCCTACTCCACATTATTCGCCCCACACTGTCACATCAGATCCTATTCCACATTAGTCGCCTTCTACAGTCGTATCAGATCTCACTCCACATTAGTCGCCTTCTACAGTCGTATCAGATCTCAATCCACTTTACTCGCCTTCTACATGTGTATCAGATGTGACCCCACATTAGTCGCCTCTTACTGGGACATCATGTCCTACTCCACATTAGTCGCCTCTTACTGGGACATCATGTCCTACTCCACATTAGTCGCCTTCTACAGTTGTATCTGAGAGGACTCCACATTAGTCACCTCTTACTGGGACATCATATCCTACTCCACATTAGTCGCCTCTTACTAGCAATGCATAAGCTCAATATTAGTAGCCTCCTATTTTCATAATTAACTGTACTCCTGGTGATAAGAATACAGTCCAAGTACTTCTGACTTATTCCTCGATACCCTGTGTATACGGCTCGGAAACTCTAACAGGTATAGACGTCAATGCTATGTATGTGTGTGCGTATCAATGGACAGGGTACATGTGGGACTTTTTGTCTACTGTTCCACTTAACCCCTATCGCGTC
The DNA here is from genome assembly GCF_002113885.1 of Mizuhopecten yessoensis. Lineage (NCBI taxonomy): Eukaryota > Metazoa > Mollusca > Bivalvia > Pectinida > Pectinidae > Mizuhopecten > Mizuhopecten yessoensis. Next base: position 417,220 of record NW_018480055.1, on the reverse strand, counting down.
TGATGATGAGGTCTTAGAAATATAAAGAAGTCTCAAACTACAGGCTGTGATTATTTTGTATGGGAGGAGATATCGAGGAAGGCGTTTGTTGGTATGGGAGGAGATATCGAGGAAGGCGTTTGTTGGGCTATACAGGACGATACTTTAGTAGGATGTGATCATAGGTATAAAGCCAATTAAACTTTATAATGAACTGGGATTTCAGAAACTCGTGAATAATGCCAGGTTAAGCTATGTCTTAGCTTTTGCTGATCGACATATTACACGGATGTGCTGGATGCCATTCGTCCCAAAAACGCTTACCCTTCCGGAGTACATCGGTTTTTTTTGTGGGATTCATGATATTTTTTTCTTAGGCGTATTTCCAGTTCACCGGAAAATAAAAACCTCAAAAATGACACATTTGGAAAGATAAAGCATATATATATTTATGGAATGTTAAGGTCATAGGGTCCGTTAAACTACCAGCCAAATATCTTAGGAGAGAGAAGCAATGCTATTTACATTTTAGGAACATGCCTTGGCTATTCCGACTGTAGACATGAAACAATGTAAAGCCTGTTATATGTTTTGTAAAAGATACAACGACCATTATGTAAATAAGTAGAGGACGGAGATCGTCTACACTATACATTACAATGGTAGATTAACCTTTAAGTCATTCACCCATGAAATCTCATAATGAACTTTTCCAATGTTTGAATTGAAAGAGTTCAAATGTGTCTCCAGGGGTGAATGAGTTAAATAGACCTGGCAATATCCCAATTTGGCCAGAAAATCAATATTCATCACTTCTTACAACCAAACAGACACCTCAAAGGTACCATGCATCTTGTAGTTCGTGTGCGACAGGGGATCAGGATCGCGAATTTATAAACACTGAATCTATTTACTAGAAATATGAAGTAAGAAAACACCTATTAAAGATTTTAATTTCAAATTAAGTAAACATTTCAAGGACTGCTATGAATAACTTAATTTTCACCTTGACCATCAACTACTCCCAGGGCACCAGCGTGTGCCTACGGCTATTTGACCAATGCTTTTTCTTTCTGGCGGTGCGTTTTGTTTGGCGAATGTTCACAATGTATGTCCTTTTGGTTGATGTTCGCAATTTCCGTTCGATGTCTCTCCTTTTAACGTTTTGGTCCTTTTGGCTTCGAGCTCTGAGTTTCTATTGGTACTTTTATTGTTTATTTTATTTTTACTGGCGTCTTTCGACGTAAATAGTACTATTTTAACCAAAGAAATATCCAATTTTTCGTAAAAATTATACAGACTATTTTAATGGTCACGATTTTGTAAAATCATCATCGACGTGCGGAGATCATCTTCACGTGAGTTTGAGGTGCAATCCATATCATATGAGGCGTCATGTTCCTTGCTTCCTTAAACCCTGATTATATGTTTATCAGTTTTATATTATTATACGTATATCATCCAACTTTCATAGTTTTAAGTACAAGGAAATACATTTCTGAATCTGTTTTAAATCTGTTCTTGTCTGCTGGATCGTAACGTTGGTAATCTAACTCCAAAATATGACTAGCCCTCCACCATTGGGTCAGTTGTTCGAGACCTACGTGGGGTACTGGCCGTAGGTCGGTGGTTTTCCCCGGGAAGTCCGGTTTTCCTCCACCACCAAAACCTGGCACGTCCTTCAATGACCATAGCTGTTTTAAATAGGACGTAAAACACAAACAAACCAAACGTCATACTATATAGCATGAACTGACGTCGACCGATACCTGGTTTCAACATTGGATGTGCATTGACAGGTAACTCTGTAAGGTTATGCTTTACATGATATCGAGAGAAAGTATAATGAAAACGTGAATGGTAGCTGTAGGCACAGCCATGTTGTGTAGGGGTAAACTTACCAATATTACAGCGCGGAAGTAGGTCGTGAACCACCTTTTTCCAGGGTACAAAACTGACCCAAGGATCGTTTATGTTTGCCATATAAATTGAAGTCCTGGACGGTACTAGAAGTGAGTGTTCGTATAAAGGCCAGATTAACAGAAGATAGAGATTGAACGCTAGTGAGCCCTGACGGAACGTAACTATTGATTATATAAACACCGCCTACATATGTGGTCCGGCAATCTCACAAAAGGTCAGATTAAAATCGAGGAAGGTAACTCAGCTCTGTGTTGTTTATTATGTGGCTTTTCGTTTTATCTTGGTTGCATTTCTTTACATACTTCATCAATATCTCGGACCATATTTTGCTCATAGGAGCATTTTCGTTTCGTATGTGGAAATCACCAACAACGTATCTGGTAGCCCAGCAAGCGTTCTCCGTCGTGACATAACGCAAGTTGTCGCTACACCTCACATAAAGTTGTCATTACACCTCACATAAAGTTGTCACTACATCTCACATAAAGTTGTCACTACACCTCACATATAGTTGTCATTACACCTCACATAAAGTTGTCGCTACACCTCACATAAAGTTGTCATTACACCTAACATAAAGTTGTCACTACATCTCACTTAAAGTTGTCATTACACCTCACATAAAGATGTCATTACTCCTCACATAAAGTTGTCATAACACTTCACACAAAGTTGTCATTACACCTCACATAAAGTTGTCATTACATCTCACATAAAGTTATCATTACACCTCACATAAAGTTGTCATTACACCTCACATAAAGTTGTCATAACACCTCACACAAAGTTGTCACTACACCTCACATAAAATTGTCACTACACCTCACATATAGTTGTCATTACACCTCACATAAAGTTGTCATTACACCTCACATAAAGTTGTCATTACACCTCACATAAAGTTGTCATTACATCTCACATAAAGTTGTCATTACACCTCACATAAAGTTGTCATTACACCTCACATAAAGTTGTCATTACACCTCACATAAAGTTGTCATTACACCTCACATAAAGTTATCATTACACCTCACATAAAGTTGTCGTTACACCTCACATAAAGGTGTCATTACACCTCACATAAAGTTGTCGTTACACCTCACATAAAGTTGTCATTACACCTCACATAAAGTTGTCATTACACCACACATTAAGTTGTCATTACACCTCACATAAAGTTGTCATAACACCTCACATAAAGTTGTCACTACATCTCACATAAAGTTGTCACTACACCTGACATTAAGTTGTCATTACACCTCACATAAAGTTGTCATTACACCTCACATAAAGAATGTTAATGTGTTCGCCCTTCGCCGGTAAAATCTATACTATACACATTTAAAACTACAATGTATATTGTGTTGTTTAATGATACATTCCCCCGTGCTTTGTACTGAGAAACATTTCCCGGTATACAGTGTTGTCTTACCCAATCCACTCAGGACAGGCAAGTGGGGGACCACCTCGACCTTTTGTCGTGATGTTACAATGAAAAGCTAACAACTGAATGAGGTTATTGTTACGATCAGATCAGGGACCACTTGTATAAAACATCTCAAAACTGAGGATGGATCTCAAGCAACGTTTTGTCTATATGAAATCTTAGACTTGAGGAAATATCAAGCAATGATATGTGAAATGTTAGACTTGACGAAAATCTCAAGCAATGTATTGTCTATGTGAAATCTTAGACCTGAGGAAATCTCAAGAGTTGAGATGTTTTATACAAGTGGGTACTGTACTCAAGTCGAAGGTCATATTATATCTTGGTGTCTGGCGTATTTTATTTTATTTTTGGCATTAACGAATAGTTTTATCGTGTGCGTATGTGAAATAGAAAAAAGATGATCAGAACCATGCATTCCATGTGAGGCAATGTAGATAAACATATCCCCTCTCCTAAGGGGACGAACGATCCGTTTACTCTTTCTATACTCTATCGACGTGAATCACATGCAATCATGCCTAATTCAATGCTTATAAGGCGAGGATAATTATAATCGTTTGACATTTGACTTTCTGGCGCTATGTAGCGACATTTCAGTTCTGATAGCAGTAAATACCTAACGGAGTTATAACGAGGAAAGCGCTACTACTGCCGGAACAAAATACTCCTATTACAGCATGATTATACACTGGTATTCCGTCTTTTCGTATTGCAGAGTTATCTGCTCTTGATAGCAGGTTTTGAATGTTACGTCATTTGTTTGTGAGAGTAACGTCATCATTTTTTGAGAAAATGACGTAATTTTCTCACACAAACTAATGACGTAAAATCACTACCTGCTCACAAGAGCAGGTAACTCTGCAATAGAAAAGACGGAATACCAGTGTTTAAATAAGTCCAACTGTGTCGTTTTTAATACCTCATCCTTAGGGTTAGGGTTAGGGGTTTTATTAGGGATCGTTTCACAGCTTAACTCGATCCCCGTTTACACCCGTTTACACCCGTTTACATCCGTTTACACCCGTTTACACCCGTTTACATCCGTTTACACCCGTTTACACCCGGAGGGTAAGGGTTAAATACTGTACTGTGAACTAAGGCATACTGAGTAAATCTCTAATAATGGTGAATATTGTTGGGAGTGCGAAAATACTTTCTATGTCGGTAATCTATAATATAAATTACCACATTATCCACACATAAGGACCAAACCAGATGTCAAAGGCGATACACAAACAACATGACTCGGAAATAAATGTATTGTTAAAGTCAAAAGAAATAATATCACAGTGACAAAACCAAAACTTTAAGACGATACGAAAATATAACTAGCCCCGCAGAGACATCTAAACAGACCAGAGGAGATATACAAAGTAAACTGATAACGAAATCAACGACGATTTGCCTACAACACCTGTAAATAGAAAGCGCAGAGACAAAATCATGGATGTTAGATAAACAGCTTAAAACACAGGTCTCTCAACCTCATAACTTACATTATCTTACAAATGTTTTCATTATTTTTTCTTCTTGTATTTGCCCAATTGCGAAACTGAAATGTGTACAAGTATGCCTTTTAATCTGGTTTATTTTGTCCCTATGATCCGTTTCTAGATCCTTATAAACAACGTTTTATCGCTGGCTCTGCTTTTCGCTAAACCATGCCATCATCCAAACTTCTTTTTAACATTATCTTTTGAGGACATAAAATGAGAGTTGCAGTCGAATTTTGACACTGTATACTCCAGAAGTGGAATAAATGGAATGTGGATTTTGGAGAACTCAAAAGATACTTTGGTCAAACTTGAGCATCCTTTTCTGAAAAAAGTTTCTTCTATCAGAAAATATCACTGTTTTGCTCTTTAAACTACAATATCCCGAACTAAACGGAGCGCATTCGTTAAACTTTCTTACCCTAGAAAGGCGAACTTTTGTTTAGCATACGTTATGAAAAACAAGTAAAAAGCCGAATGAAATATATGAGGATGAAATTGGATTATTAGTTGTCATTATCTATGTTGTTGAGATTTCCAAGCAGACTGTTAGCTTTCCTATAGGAACAAGCTTTGCCCTCAGGCTCTTCTGGCCGACTTGTTCCTATGTCAGTAGAGGCTGAATGTATCAGGAGAGAAAACCTGGTGATTCCTTCAATTCAACTTTCAGATATATCGACGATGTGTTGTCTTTAACAACATATATATTTAAGGAATGATTTTTATTTTTTCAACATTTATGAGGTCATAACAACAATGGGTTTATGGACATATTGAATGAATCGCGTTAGCGATTCATGTAAAATATGTCCAAAAACCCATTGTTGTTATGA